>NW_027037198.1:0-17990 GCF_034236695.1 Oncorhynchus nerka
CTCTCAGGGTAGGGAGAGATGCCCCTCCCCTCTCAGGGTAGGAGAGATGCCCTTCAGAGTAGGAGAGATGCCCTCAGAGTAGGAGAGATGCCCTCAGAGTAAGAGAGATGACCCTCGCCTCTAGAGCAGGAGAGATGCCCTCAGAGTAGGAGAGATGCCCCTCCCTCTCAGAGTAGGGAGAGATGCCCTCAGAGTAGGAGAGATGCCCTCCCCTCCTCAGGGTAGGGAGAGATGCCCTTCAGAGTAGGAGAGATGCCCCTCAGAGTAGGAGAGATGCCCCTCAGAGTAAGAGAGATGACCCTCCCCTCTCAGAGTAGGAGAGATGCCCCTCAGAGTAGGAGAGATGCCCCTCGCCTCTCAGAGTAGGAGAGATGCCCCTCGCCTCTCAGAGTAGGAGAGATGCCCCTCCCCTCTCAGAGTAGGAGAGATGCCCCTCCCCTCTCAGAGTAGGAGACATGCCTCTCAGAGTAGAAGAGATGCCCTCGCCTCTCAGAGTAGGAGAGATGCCCCTCGCCTCAGAGTAGGAGAGATGCCCCTCCCCTCTCAGAGTAGGAGAGATGCCCCTCCCCTCTCAGGGTAGGAGAGATGCCCCTCCCCTCTCAGGGTAGGAGAGATGCCCTTCAGAGTAGGAGAGATGCCCCTCAGAGTAGGAGAGATGCCCCTCAGAGTAGGAGAGATGACCCTCGCCTCTCAGAGTAGGAGAGATGCCCTTCAGAGTAGGAGAGATGCCCCTCAGAGTAGGAGAGATGCCCCTCAGAGTAGGAGAGATGCCCCTCCCCTCTCAGGGTAGGAGAGATGCCCCTCAGAGTAGGAGAGATGCCCCTCAGAGTAAGAGAGATGACCCTCGCCTCTCAGAGTAGGAGAGATGCCCTCCTCTCAGAGTAGGAGAGATGCCCCTCAGAGTAAGAGAGATGACCCTCGCCTCTCAGAGTAGGAGAGATGCCCCTCGCCTCTCAGAGTAGGAGAGATGCCCCTCCCCTCTCAGAGTAGGAGAGATGCCCCTCCCCTCTCAGAGTAGGAGAGATGCCCCTCCCCTCTCAGAGTAGGAGAGATGCCCCTCCCCTCTCAGAGTAGGAGAGATGCCCCTCCCCTCTCAGAGTAGGAGAGATGCCCCTCCCCTCTCAGAGTAGGAGAGACGCCCTCCCTCTCAGAGTAGGGAGAGATGCCCTCCCCTCAGAGTAGAAGAGACGCCGCCTCTCAGAGTAGAAGAGACGCCCGCCTCTCAGAGTAGAAGAGACGCCGCCTCTCAGAGTAGGAGAGACGCCCGCCTCTCAGAGTAGGAGAGACGCCCGCCTCTCAGAGCAGGAGAGACGCCTCGCCTCTCAGAGTAGGAGAGATGCCCCTCCCTCTCAGAGTAGGAGAGATGCCCTTCAGAGTAGGAGAGATGCCCTCAGAGTAGGAGAGATGCCCCTCCCCTCTCAGGGTAGGGAGAGATGCCCTTCAGAGTAGGAGAGATGCCCTCAGAGTAGGGAGAGATGCCTCTCAGAGTAGGAGAGATGCCCATCGCCTCTCAGAGTAGGAGAGATGCCCTCGCTCTCAGAGTAGGAGAGATGCCCTCGCTCTCTCAGAGTAGGAGAGATGCCCTCGCCTCTCAGAGTAGGAGAGATGCCCTCGCCTCTCAGAGTAGGGAGAGATGCCCCTCCCTCTCAGAGTAGGAGAGATGCCTCCTCAGAGTAGAGAGATGCTCGCCTGAGAGTGGGAGAGATGCCCTCGCCTCTCAGAGTAGGGAGAGATGCCCTCAGTCCTCTCTCAGAGTAGGAGAGATGCCCCTCCCCTCTCAGAGTGGGAGAGATGCCCCTCTCTCAGAGTAGGAGAGATGCCTCTCAGAGTAGGAGAGATGCCCCTCAGAGTAGGAGAGATGCCCCTCCCCTCTCAGAGTAGGAGAGATGCCCTTCAGAGTAGGGAGAGATGCCTCTCAGAGTAGGAGAGATGCCCTCAGAGTAGGAGAGATGCCCTCGCCTCTCAGAGTAGGAGAGATGCCTCGCCTCTCAGAGTAGGAGAGATGCCCCTCGCCTCTCAGAGTAGGAGAGATGCCCCTCGCCTCTCAGAGTAGGAGAGATGCCCCTCGCCTCTCAGAGTAGGAGAGATGCCCCTCCCCTCTCAGAGTAGGAGAGATGCCTCTCAGAGTAGAAGAGATGACCCTCGCCTCTCAGAGTAGGAGAGATGCCCTCGCCTCTCAGAGCAGGGGAGAGATGCCCTCGCCCCTCTCAGAGTAGGAGAGATGCCCCTCCCTCTCAGAGTAGGGAGAGATGCCCCTCCCCTCTCAGGGTAGGAGAGATGCCCCTCAGAGTAAGAGAGATGCCCCTCAGAGTAAGAGAGATGACCCTCGCCTCTCAGAGTAGGAGAGATGCCCTTCAGAGTAGGAGAGATGCCCCTCAGAGTAGGAGAGATGCCCCTCAGAGTAAGAGAGATGACCCTCGCCTCTCAGAGTAGGAGAGATGCCCTCCCTCTCAGAGTAGGAGAGATGCCCCTCAGAGTAGGGAGAGATGCCCCTCAGAGTAGGAGAGATGCTCCCTCTCAGAGTAGGAGAGATGCCCTCAGAGTAGGAGAGATGCCCCTCCCCTCTCAGGGTAGGAGAGATGCCCTCAGAGCAGGAGAGATGCCCATCGCCTCTCAGAGTAGGAGAGATGCCCCTCGCCTCTCAGAGTAGGAGATGCCCCTCGCCTCTCAGAGTAGGAGAGATGCTCGCCTCTCAGAGTAGGAGAGATGCCCTCGCCTCTCAGAGTAGGAGAGATGCCCTCGCCTCTCAGAGTAGGGAGAGATGCCCCTCCCCTCTCAGAGTAGGAGAGATGCCTCTCAGAGTAGAAGAGATGCCCCTCGCCTCTCAGAGTAGGAGAGACGCCCCTCGCCTCTCAGAGTAGGAGAGATGCCCCTCGCCTCTCAGAGTAGGAGAGATGCCCCTCCCCTCTCAGAGTAGGAGAGATGCCCCTCAGAGTAGGAGAGATGCCCCTCAGAGTAGGAGAGATGACCCTCGCCTCTCAGAGTAGGAGAGATGCCCTTCAGAGTAGGAGAGATGCCCCTCAGAGTAGGAGAGATGCCCCTCAGAGTAGGAGAGATGCCCCTCCCCTCTCAGGGTAGGAGAGATGCCCCTCAGAGTAGGAGAGATGCCCCTCAGAGTAAGAGAGATGACCCTCGCCTCTCAGAGTAGGAGAGATGCCCCTCCCCTCTCAGAGTAGGAGAGATGCCCCTCAGAGTAAGAGAGATGACCCTCGCCTCTCAGAGTAGGAGAGATGCCCCTCGCCTCTCAGAGTAGGAGAGATGCCCCTCCCCTCTCAGAGTAGGAGAGATGCCCCCTCCCTCTCAGAGTAGGAGAGATGCCCCTCCCTCTCAGAGTAGGAGAGATGCCCCTCCCTCTCAGAGTAGGAGAGATGCCCTCCCTCTCAGAGTAGGAGAGATGCCCCTCCCTCCTCAGAGTAGGAGACGCCCCTCCCCTCTCAGAGTAGGAGAGATGCCCTCCCTCTCAGAGTAGAAGAGACGCCTCGCCCTCAGAGTAGAAGAGACGCCTCGCCTCTCAGAGTAGAAGAGACGCCCCGCCTCTCAGAGTAGGAGAGACGCCCCGCCTCTCAGAGTAGGAGAGACGCCCGCCTCTCAGAGTAGGAGAGACGCCCCGCCTCTCAGAGTAGGGAGAGATGCCCCTCCCTCTCAGAGTAGGAGAGATGCCCTTCAGAGCAGGAGAGATGCCCCTCAGAGTAGGAGAGATGCCCCTCCCCTCTCAGGGTAGGAGAGATGCCCTTCAGAGTAGGAGAGATGCCCCTCAGAGTAGGGAGAGATGCCCCTCAGAGTAGGAGAGATGCCCATCGCCTCTCAGAGTAGGAGAGATGCCCCTCGCCTCTCAGAGTAGGAGAGATGCCCTCGCCTTCTCAGAGTAGGAGAGATGCCCTCGCCTCTCAGGAGTAGGAGAGATGCCCTCGCCTCTCAGAGTAGGAGAGATGCCCCTCCCTCTCAGAGTAGGAGAGATGCCTCTCAGAGTAGAAGAGATGCCCCTCGCCTCTCAGAGTAGGAGAGATGCCCTCGCCTCTCAGAGTAGGGAGAGATGCCCCTCCTCTCTCAGAGTAGGAGAGATGCCCCTCCCCTCTCAGGGTAGGGAGAGATGCCCTCTCTAGAGTAGGGAGAGATGCCCCTCAGAGTAGGAGAGATGCCCTCAGAGTAGGAGAGATGACCTCGCCTCTCAGAGTAGGAGAGATGCCCCTCCTCTCAGAGTAGGAGAGATGCCCTCAGAGTAGGAGAGATGCCCTCAGAGTAGGAGAGATGCCCTCAGAGTAGGAGAGATGCCCTCAGAGTAGGAGAGATGCCCCTCCCTCTCAGGGTAGGAGAGATGCCCCTCAGAGTAGGAGAGATGCCCATCGCCTCTCAGAGTAGGAGAGATGCCCTCGCCTCTCAGAGTAGGAGAGATGCCCTCGCCTCTCAGAGTAGGAGAGATCCCCTCTCAGAGTAGGAGAGATGCCCTCCCTCTCAAGTAGGAGAGATGCCTCCCCTCTCAGAGTGGGAGAGATGCCCTCCCCTCTCAGAGTAGGAGAGATGCCTCTCAGAGTAGAAGAGATGCCCCTCGCCTCTCAGAGTAGGAGAGACGCCCTCGCCTCTCAGAGTAGGAGAGATGCCCTCGCCTCTCAGAGTAGGGAGAGATGCCCCTCCCTCTCAGAGTAGGAGAGATGCCCCTCCCCTCTCAGTGGTAGGAGAGATGCCCTTCCAGAGTAGGAGAGAGATGCCCCTCAGAGTAAGAGAGATGCCCCTCAGAAGTAAGAGAGATGACCCTCGCCTCTCAGAAGTAGGAAGATACCCTTCAGAGTAGGAGAGAGATGCCCCTCAGAGTAGGAGAGAGATGCCCCTCAGGAAGTAAGAGAGATGACCCTCGCCTCTCAGAGTAGGAGAGATGCCCCTCCCTCTCAGAGTAGGAGAGATGCCCCTCAGGAGAGATGCCCTCAGAGTAGGAGAGATGCCCTCTCAGAGTAGGAGAGATGCCCCTCCCCTCTCAGAGTAGGAGAGATGCCCCTCCCTCTCAGGGTAGGAGAGATGCCCTTCAGAGTAGGGAGAGATGCCCCTCAGAGTAAGAGAGATGCCCTCAGAGTAGAGAGATGACCCTCGCTCTCAGAGTAGGAGAGATGCCCTTCAGAGTAGGAGAGATGCCCTCAGAGTAGGGAGAGATGCCCCTCAGAGTAAGAGAGATGACCCTCGCCTCTCAGAGTAGGGAGAGATGCCCCTCCCCTCTCAGAGTAGGAGAGATGCCCTCAGAGTAGGAGAGATGCCCTCAGAGTAGAGAGATGCCCTCAGAGTAGGAGAGATGCCCCTCAGAGTAGGAGAGATGCCCCTCCCCTCTCAGGGTAGGAGAGATGCCCCTCAGAGTAGGAGAGATGCCCATCGCCTCTCAGAGTAGGAGAGATGCCTCGCCTCTCAGAGTAGGAGAGATGCCCTCGCCTCAGAGTAGGAGAGATGCCCTCGCCTCTCAGAGTAGGAGAGATGCCCTCGCCTCTCAGAGTAGGAGAGATGCCCCTCGCCTCTCAGAGTAGGAGAGATGCCCCTCCCCTCTCAGAGTAGGAGAGATGCCTCTCAGAGTAGAAGAGATGCCCCTCGCCTCTCAGAGTAGGAGAGACGCCCCTCGCCTCTCAGAGTAGGAGAGATGCCCCTCGCCTCTCAGAGTAGGAGAGATGCCCCTCCCCTCTCAGAGTAGGAGAGATGCCCCTCCCCTCTCAGGGTAGGAGAGATGCCCTTCAGAGTAGGAGAGATGCCCCTCAGAGTAAGAGAGATGCCCCTCAGAGTAAGAGAGATGACCCTCGCCTCTCAGAGTAGGAGAGATGCCCTTCAGAGTAGGAGAGATGCCCCTCAGAGTAGGAGAGATGCCCCTCAGAGTAAGAGAGATGACCCTCGCCTCTCAGAGTAGGAGAGATGCCCCTCCCCTCTCAGAGTAGGAGAGATGCCCCTCAGAGTAGGAGAGATGCCCCTCAGAGTAGGAGAGATGCCCCTCAGAGTAGGAGAGATGCCCCTCCCCTCTCAGGGTAGGAGAGATGCCCTTCAGAGTAGGAGAGATGCCCCTCAGAGTAGGAGAGATGCCCCTCAGAGTAAGAGAGATGACCCTCGCCTCTCAGAGTAGGAGAGATGCCCCTCCCCTCTCAGAGTAGGAGAGATGCCCCTCCCCTCTCAGAGTAGGAGAGATGCCCCTCAGAGTAAGAGAGATGACCCTCGCCTCTCAGAGTAGGAGAGATGCCCCTCGCCTCTCAGAGTAGGAGAGACGCCCCTCCCCTCTCAGAGTAGGAGAGACGCCCCTCCCCTCTCAGAGTAGGAGAGACGCCCCTCGCCTCTCAGAGTAGGAGAGACGCCCCTCGCCTCTCAGAGTAGGAGAGATGCCCCTCAGAGTAGGAGAGATGCCCCTCAGAGTAGGAGAGAAGCCCCTCGCCTCTCAGACTCGGAGAGACGCCCCACGCCTCTCAGACTCGGAGAGACGCCCCTCGCCTCTCAGACTCGGAGAGACGCCCCTCGCCTCTCAGACTCGAGAGACGCCCTCGCCTCTCAGACTCGGAGAGACGCCGCCTCTCAGACTCGGAGACGCCCCCGCCTCTCAGACTCGGAGAGACGCCCGCCTCAGACTCGAGAGACGCCCGCCTCTCAGACCTCGGAGAGACGCCCCGCCTCTCAGACTAGGAGAGACGCCCCGCCTCAGACTAGGAGACGCCCTCGCCTCTCAGACTCAGGAGAGACGCCGCTCAGACTAGGAGAGCCGCTCTCAGACTAGGAGACGCCGCCTCTCAGACTAGGAGAGACGCCTCGCCTCTCAGACTAGGAGACGCCCGCCTTCAGACTAGGAGAGACGCCCGCTCTCAGACTAGGAGAGACGCCTCGCTCTCAGACTAGGAGAGACGCCCCGCCTCTCAGACTAGAGAGACGCCCGCCTCTCAGACTAGGAGAGACGCCGCCTCTCAGACTGGGAGAGACGCCCTCGCCTCTCAGACTAGGAGACGCCGCCTCGCCTCAGACTAGGAGAGACGCCTCAGACTAGGAGAGACGCCCATCGCCTCTCAGACTAGGAGAGACGCCCCTCGCCTCTCAGACTAGGAGAGACGCCCCTCGCCTCTCAGACTAGGAGAGACGCCCCTCGCCTCTCAGACTAGGAGAGACGCCCCTCGCCTCTCAGACTAGGAGAGACGCCCCTCGCCTCTCAGACTAGGAGAGACGCCCCTCGCCTCTCAGACTAGGAGAGACGCCGCCTCTAGACTAGGAGACACGCCTCGTCTCTCAGACTAGGAGACGCCGCCTCTCTCAGACTAGGAGAGACGCCCCTCGCCTCTCAGACTAGGAGAGACGCCCATCGCCTCTCAGACTAGGAGAGACGCCCCTCGCCTCTCAGAGTAGGAGAGACGTCCCTCGCCTCTCAGAGTACGAGAGATGTCCCTCGCCTCTCAGAGTACGAGAGATGTCCCTCGCCTCTCAGAGTACGAGAGATGCCCCTCTCCTCTCAGAGTAGGAGAGATGTCCCTCGCCTCTCAGGGTAGGAGAGATGCCTCTCAGAGTAGGAGAGATGCCTCTCAGAGTAGGAGAGATGCCCATCGCCTCTCAGAGTAGGAGAGATGCCCCTCCCCTCTCAGAGTAGGAGAGATCTTATCGCACTCTCAGAGTAGGAGAAGTGCCCATCGCCTCTCAGAGTAGGAGAGATGCCTCTCTCAGAGTAGAAGAATGCCCCTCTCCTCTCAGAGTAGGAGAGATGCCTCTCAAGTGGAGAGATGCCCTCGCCTCTCAGAGTAGGAGAGATGCCTCTCAGAGTAGGAGAGATGCCTCCTCAGAGTAGGAGATGCCTCTCAGAGTGATGAAGGGAGAGATGAGTTTTGCCTGTTAGATCCAATGATTAAGGACATGGACCTGCCCTTAGAACAACACTCGTACTCTGAGCTGCATGGGCATGCGGGCCCAGGCATAAGTAGGGGAGCCCTCTGTTGTTCTTACCCCAGGCCAGATGTGTTTTGTATCTCAGTCCCCAATTACTGTGTCCACTGGGTCCTGGTTTCCGGCTAGTACTGCCTACTTCTGTAGATAACTCCACAGTTGGGACACTCTATCACATACCTGTAAACAACAACAACAACAACAACACTACTTCAGTTCAGCTAACACACACTCTCTGTTATACTATCAGTCAGATGTGATCAGCTGAAACATTGAGAATCAGAAAAATAAAAGGACTTTCCATTAGAGGTAGTGACTCACTATGACATCAGAACAGGATATTTATAATGAGGAGTTCTAGGTGTTCAGGACTCACCCAGACCAGGCGTACGTGGCCAAGACCAAACCAGGGAGAGTCAGAGGAGGCTGTCGTCTTGGGAATCA
Source organism: Oncorhynchus nerka (assembly GCF_034236695.1). NCBI lineage: Eukaryota > Metazoa > Chordata > Actinopteri > Salmoniformes > Salmonidae > Oncorhynchus > Oncorhynchus nerka. Next base: position 8,314 of record NW_027037198.1, read on the forward strand.
CAATCACCTCCTTCCCTCCCACATAGCACGCCTGAGGAACGAGCACATGCTCAAAAAGACAAAGCCGGCGTGTGTGTGTGTAGTGAGTGAAGGTGATGAGAATGTTAGTGTGATTGATTGGTGGTGGTGATTGAGTGAGTGTGGGTGAGGTGAGTGTGGTGGTGAGTGTGAGTGGGTGTGGTGAGTGTGAGTGGGTGTGAGTGAGTGGGTGTGGTGAGTGTGTGAGTGATTTGAGTGAGTGTGTGAGAGTGTGATTGATTGGTGGTGAGTGTGTGAGTGAGTAGTGAGTGGAGGTGAGACTGTCCATCTGTGTTCCTACTTTGAGTGTAGATGCGGTTGTATTGAGGCAGTGTAGCAGCAATGGTGTTTAGCCTCGTGATAACTTCCTCTCTTCAAGATGGTTCGCCTGTTCCACAGCCAGAACCTGACAGGAAGAGGTTTGTGCACAGCACTGTTCATTACAGTCAGACCTGACAGGAAGAGGTTTTATTACTGTTCCTACCAGTCAGACCTGACAGGAAGAGGTTTATTACTGTTCATTACAGTCAGAATGACAGGAAGGGTTTATTCTGTACTGTTCATTATAGTCAGACCTGACAGGAAGAGGGTTTTATTACTGTACTGTTAATTGCAGGAAGAGGTTTATTACTGTCCTATTCATTTACCCCTGTCAGACCTGACAGGAAGAGTTTATTACTGTACTGTTCATACAGTCAGACCTGACGGGAAGAGGTTTATTACTGCTGTTCGTACAGTCAGACCTGACAGGAAGAGGTTTTTTACTGTCTGTTCATTACAGCCAGACCTGACGGAAGAGGTTCATTACTGTACTGTTCATTACAGTCAGACCTGACAGGAAGAGGTTTATTACTGTACTGTTCATTACAATCAGACCTGACAGGAAGGGTTTCATTACTGTTCACTGTTTCATACAGTCAGACCTGACAGGAAGAGGTTTATTACTGTACTGTTCATTACAGTCAGACCCTGACAGGAAGATTACTGGTTCATTACTGTCACTGTTCACATTACAGTCCAGACCTGACAGGAAGAGGTTTTTGCTGTCCTGTTCATTACAGCCAGACCTGACAGGAAGGGTTTATTACTGTACTGTTCGTTACAGTCAGACCTGACAGGAAGAGGTTTATTACTGTTCATTACAGCCAGACCCTGACAGGAAGGAAGAGTTTATTACTATTCATTACAGTCAGACCCTGACAGGAAGAGGTTTTGTACTGTTCATACAATCAGACCTGACAGGAAGGGTTTATCACGGTGTTTAATTACTGTACTGTTCATTACAGTCAGACCTGACAGGAAGAGGTTCATTACTGTACTGTTCCGTACAGTCAGACCAGACAGGAAGAGGTTTGTTACTGTACTGTTCATACAGTCAGACCTGACAGGGAAGAGGTTTATTGCACAACACTGTTCATTACAGTCAGACCTGACAGGAAGAGGTTACTCATTGCTATCACTGTTCAATTACAGTCAGACCTGACGGGGAGAAGAGGGTTTTTTACTGTCCTGTTCTGTTTACAACCAGACCTGACAGGAAGAGGGTTTTATTGCACTCATTCATTAATAGACCTATGACAGGAAGAGGTTCTTTATGTATTCATACAGTCAGACCTGACAGGAAGAGGTTTATTACTACTTAACAACTGGACCTGACAGGAAGAGGTTTATTACTGTTCATTACAGTCAGACCTGACAGGAAGAGATTTATTACTGTTCATTACAGTCAGACCTGACAGGAAGAGGTTTATTACTGTTCATTACAGTCAGACCTGACAGGAAGAGGTTTATTACTGTACTGTTCATTACAGTCAGACCTGACAGGAAGAGGTTTATTACTGTACTGTTCCTACAGTCAGACCTGACAGGAAGAGGTTTATTACTGTACTGTTCATTACAGCCAGACCTGACAGGAAGAGGTTTATCACAGTGTTTAATTACTGTACTGTTCATTACAATCAGACCTGACAGGAAGAGGTTTATTACTGTACTGTTCATACAGTCAGACCTGACAGGAAGAGGTTTATCACAGTGTTTAATTACTGTACTGTTCATTACAATCAGACCTGACAGGAAGAGGTTTATTACTGTACTGTTCATACAGTCAGACCTGACAGGAAGAGGTTTATTACTGTACTGTACTTTACAGGTGTAGATGCGGTTGTCGTATTGAGCAGTGTAGCGACAGCGGTGTTTAGCCTCGTGATCCACTTCCTCTTTCAGATGGTTCATACTGTTCACACAGCCAGACCTGACAGGAAGAGGTTTATTACTGTACTGTTCATTACAGTCAGACCTGACAGGAAGAGGTTTATTACTGTTCCTACAGTCAGACCTGACAGGAAGAGGTTTATTACTGTTCATTACAGTCAGACCTGACAGGAAGAGGTTTATTACTGTACTGTTCATTATAGTCAGACCTGACAGGAAGAGGTTTATTACTGTACTGTTAATTACAGGAAGAGGTTTATTACTGTCCTATTCATTACAGTCAGACCTGACAGGAAGAGGTTTATTACTGTACTGTTCATACAGTCAGACCTGACAGGAAGAGGTTTATTACTGTACTGTTCATTACAGTCAGACCTGACAGGAAGAGGTTTTTTACTGTCCTGTTCATTACAGCCAGACCTGACAGGAAGAGGTTCATTACTGTACTGTTCATTACAGTCAGACCTGACAGGAAGAGGTTTATTACTGTACTGTTCATACAGTCAGACCTGACAGGAAGAGGTTTATTACTGTACTGTTCATTACAGTCAGACCTGACAGGAAGAGGTTCATTACTGTACTGTTCATTACAGTCAGACCTGACAGGAAGAGGTTTTTTACTGTCCTGTTCATTACAGCCAGACCTGACAGGAAGAGGTTTATTACTGTACTGTTCATTACAGTCAGACCTGACAGGAAGAGGTTTATTACTGTTCATTACAGCCAGACCTGACAGGAAGAGGTTTATTACTGTACTGTTCATTACAGTCAGACCTGACATGAAGAGGTTTATTACTGTACTGTTCATTACAGCCAGACCTGACAGGAAGAGGTTTATTACTGTTCATTACAGCCAGACCTGACAGGAAGAGGTTTATTACTATTCATTACAGTCAGACCTGACAGGAAGAGGTTTATTACTGTTCATTACAGTCAGACCTGACAGGAAGAGGTTTATCACAGTGTTTAATTACTGTACTGTTCATTACAGTCAGACCTGACAGGAAGAGGTTCATTACTGTACTGTTCATTACAGTCAGACCTGACAGGAAGAGGTTTATTACTGTACTGTTCATACAGTCAGACCTGACAGGAAGAGGTTTATTACTGTACTGTTCATTACAGTCAGACCTGACAGGAAGAGGTTCATTACTGTACTGTTCATTACAGTCAGACCTGACAGGAAGAGGTTTTTTACTGTCCTGTTCATTACAGCCAGACCTGACAGGAAGAGGTTTATTACTGTACTGTTCATTACAGCCAGACCTGACAGGAAGAGGTTTATTACTATTCATTACAGTCAGACCTGACAGGAAGAGGTTTATTACTGTTCATTACAGTCAGACCTGACAGGAAGAGGTTTATCACAGTGTTTAATTACTGTACTGTTCATTACAGTCAGACCTGACAGGAAGAGGTTCATTACTGTACTGTTCATTACAGTCAGACCTGACAGGAAGAGTTTTATTACTGTACTGTTCTTTAGTCAGACCTGACGAGAAGGGTTCACTATATACTGTTCATTACAGTCAGACCTGACAGGAAGAGGTTCATTACTGTACTGTTCATTACAGTCAGACCTGACAGGAAGGTTTTTACTGTCCTGTTCTGTTACAGCCAGACCTGACAGGAAGGGTTTATTACTGTTCGTACTACAGCCAGACCTGACAGGAGAGAGGTTTATTACTGTTCATTACAGTCAGACCTGACAGGAAGAGGTTTATTACTGTTCATTACAGCCAGACCTGACAGGAAGGGTTTATTACTGTTCATTACAGTCAGACCTGACAGGAAGAGATTTATTACTGTTCATTACAGTCAGACCTGACAGGAAAGAGGTTTATTACTGTTCATTACAGTCCAGACCTGACAGGAAGAGGTTTATTACTGTACTGTTCATTACAGTCAGACCTGACAGGAAGAGTTTTATTACTGTACTGTTCCTACAGTCAGACCTGACAGGAAGAGTTTATTACTGTACTGTTCATTACAGCCAGACCTGACAGAAGAGGTTTATCACAGTGTTTAATTACTGTACTGTTCATTACAATCAGACCTGACAGGAAGAGGTTTATTGCTGTACTGTTTCATACAGTCAGACCTGACAGGAAGAGGTTTATCACGTGTTTAATTACTGTACTGTTTCATTACAATCAGACCTGACAGGAAAGAGGTTTATTACTGTACTGTTCATACAGTCAGACCTGACAGGAAGAGAGGTTTATTACTGTGTACTGTGCTTTACAGGTGTAGATGCGGTTGTCGTGAGCAGTGTAGCGACAATGGTGTTTAGCCTCGTGATCCACTTCCTCTTTCAGATGGTTCATACTGTTCACACAGCCAGACCTGACAGGAAAAGGTTTATTACTGTACTGTTCATTACAGTCAGACCTGACAGGAAAGAGGTTTATTACTGTTTCTGATCAGACCTGACAGGGAGGGTTTATTACTGTTCATTACAGTCAGACCTGACAGGAAGAGTTTATTACTGTACTGTTCATTATAGTCAGACCTGACAGGGAAGAGGTTTATTACTGTACTGTTAATTACAGGAAGGGTTTATTACTGTCCTATTCATTACAGTCAGACCTGACAGGAAGAGGTTTATTACTGTACTGTTCATACAGTCAGACCTGACAGGAAGAGGAGTTTATTACTGTTCATTACTGTTCATTACAGTCAGACCCTGACTGTTCAGGAACAGAAGGTTTATTTTACTGTTCCTGACCTGACAGGAAGAGGTTCATTACTGTACTGCCGTCAACCTGACAGGAAAGAGGTTCATTACTGACAGGAAGAAGATTACTGTACTGTTCATTACAGTCACTGACCTGACAAGGGTTTATTAGTTCAGGTTTTATTACTGTCAGACCTGACAGGGAGTTCTGTTCATACAGTCAGACCTGACGGGAAGAGGTTTATTGTTTACTGTACTGTTCATTACAGTCAGACCTGACAGGAAGAGGTTCATTACTGTACTGTTCATTACAGTCAGACCTGACAGGAAGAGGTTTTTACTGTCCTGTTCATTCCCAGCCAGACCTGACAGAGGAAGAAGGTTTATTGTACATAAGACCTGACAAGGGAAGAGTTCATTTACTGTTCTTCAGTCAGACCTGACAGGAAGAGGTTTTTTACTGTCCTGTTCATTACAGCCAGACCTGACAGGAAAGAGGTTTATTACTGTACTGTTCATTCACAAACAGACCTGACAGTTATTGCCAGACCTGACATGAAGAGGTTTATTACTGTTCATACTGTTTTTATTACTGTTCATTACAGCCAGACCTGACAGGAAGGTTTATTACTGTTCATTGGTTGACAGGAAGGGTTTATTGCTGTTCATTACAGCCAGACCTGACAGGAAGAGGTTTATTACTGTACTTTCGTACAGTCAGACCTGACAGGAAGAGGTTTATTACTGCTGTTCATTACAGCCAGACCTGACAGGAAGAGGTTTTATCACAGTGTTTAAATTACTGTACTGTTCATTACAGTTCCAGACCTGACAGGAAAGAGGTTTATTGTTTAATTACTGTACTGTTCATTACAATCAGACCTGACAGGAAGAGGTTTATTACTGTACTGTTCATACAGTCAGACCTGACAGGAAGGGTTTATTACTGTACTGTTCATTACAGTCAGACCTGACAGGAAGAGGTTCATTACTGTACTGTTCATTACAGTCAGACCTGACAGGAAGAGGTTTTTATGTCTGTTCATTACAGCCAGACCTGACAGGAAGGGTTTATTACTGTACTGTTCATACAGTCAGACCTGACAGGAAGAGGTTTGTACTGATTACAGTCAGACCTGACAGGAAGAGTTCATTACTGTACTGTTCAGACCTGACAGGGAAGAGGTTTTTACTGTTCATTACAGCCAGACCTGACAGGAAGGGTTTATCACAGTGTTTAATTACTGTACTGTTTATTACTGTACAGTCAGACCTGACAGGAAGAGGTTCACAGTGTTTACTGTACTGTTCATTACAGTCAGACCTGACAGGAAAAGAGGTTCATTACTGCTGTTCATACAGTCAGACCTGACAGGAAGAGGTTTATTACTGTACTGTTCATTACAGTCAGACCTGACAGGAAGAGGTTCATTACTGTACTGTTCATTACAGTCAGATTCCACAGGAAGAGGTTTTTGTACTGTTCATTACAGTCAGACTAGCAGGAAGAGGTTTATTACTGTACTGTTCATTTTACAGACCTGACAGGAAAGAGGTTCATTACTGTACTGTTCATTACAGCAGACCTGACGAAGAGGTTTTTTACTGTCTGTTCATTACAGCCAGACCTGACAGGAAGAAGTTTATTACTGTTCATTACAGCCAGACCTGACAGGAAGAGGTTTATTACTGTTCATTACAGTCAGAACCTGACAGGAAGGGATTTCGGCCACTGTTCGTACAGTCAGACCTGACAGGAAGAGATTTATTGCACTGTTCATTACAGTCAGACCTGACAGGAAGAGGTTTATTACTGTTCATTACAGTCAGACCTGACAGGAAGAGGTTTATTACTGTACTGTTCATTACAGTCAGACCTGACAGGAAGAGGTTTATTACTGTACTGTTCCTACAGTCAGACCTGACAGGAAGAGGTTTATTACTGTACTGTTCATTACAGCCAGACCTGACAGGAAGAGGTTTATCACAGTGTTTAATTACTGTACTGTTCATTACAATCAGACCTGACAGGAAGAGGTTTATTACTGTACTGTTCATACAGTCAGACCTGACAGGAAGAGGTTTATCACAGTGTTTAATTACTGTACTGTTCATTACAATCAGACCTGACAGGAAGAGGTTTATTACTGTACTGTTCATACAGTCAGACCTGACAGGAAGAGGTTTATTACTGTACTGTACTGTACTTACAGGTGTAGATGCGGTTGTCGATTGAGCAGTGTAGCGACAGCGGTGTTTAGCCTCGTGATCCACTTCCTCTTTCAGATGGTTCATACTGTTCACACAGCCAGACCTGACAGGAAGAGGTTTATTACTGTACTGTTCATTACAGTCAGACCTGACAGGAAGAGGTTTATTACTGTTCCTACAGTCAGACCTGACAGGAAGAGGTTTATTACTGTTCATTACAGTCAGACCTGACAGGAAGAGGTTTATTACTGTACTGTTCATTATAGTCAGACCTGACAGGAAGAGGTTTATTACTGTACTGTTAATTACAGGAAGAGGTTTATTACTGTCCTATTCATTACAGTCAGACCTGACAGGAAGAGGTTTATTACTGTACTGTTCATTACAGTCAGACCTGACAGGAAGAGGTTTTTTACTGTCCTGTTCATTACAGCCAGACCTGACAGGAAGAGGTTCATTACTGTACTGTTCATTACAGTCAGACCTGACAGGAAGAGGTTTATTACTGTACTGTTCATACAGTCAGACCTGACAGGAAGAGGTTTATTACTGTACTGTTCATTACAGCCAGACCTGACAGGAAGAGGTTTATTACTGTTCATTACAGCCAGACCTGACAGGAAGAGGTTTATTACTATTCATTACAGTCAGACCTGACAGGAAGAGGTTTATTACTGTTCATTACAGTCAGACCTGACAGGAAGAGGTTTATCACAGTGTTTAATTACTGTACTGTTCATTACAGTCAGACCTGACAGGAAGAGGTTCATTACTGTACTGTTCATTACAGTCAGACCTGACAGGAAGAGGTTTATTACTGTACTGTTCATACAGTCAGACCTGACAGGAAGAGGTTTATTACTGTACTGTTCATTACAGTCAGACCTGACAGGAAGAGGTTCATTACTGTACTGTTCATTACAGTCAGACCTGACAGGAAGAGGTTTTTACTGTCACTGTTCATTACAGCCAGACCTGACAGGAAGAGGTTTATTACTGTACTGTTCATTACAGCCAGACCTGACAGGAAGAGGTTTATTACTGTTCATTACAGCCAGACCTGACAGGAAGAGGTTTATTACTGTTCATTACAGTCAGACCTGACAGGAAGAGATTTATTACTGTTCATTACAGTCAGACCTGACAGGAAGAGGTTTATTACTGTTCATTACAGTCAGACCTGACAGGAAGAGGTTTATTACTGTACTGTTCATTACAGTCAGACCTGACAGGAAGAGGTTTATTACTGTACTGTTCCTACAGTCAGACCTGACAGGAAGAGGTTTATTACTGTACTGTTCATTACAGCCAGACCTGACAGGAAGAGGTTTATCACAGTGTTTAATTACTGTACTGTTCATTACAATCAGACCTGACAGGAAGAGGTTTATTACTGTACTGTTCATACAGTCAGACCTGACAGGAAGAGGTTTATCACAGTGTTTAATTACTGTACTGTTCATTACAATCAGACCTGACAGGAAGAGGTTTGTTACTGTACTGTTCATACAGTCAGACCTGACAGGAAGAGGTTTATTACTGTACTGTTCATTACAGTCAGACCTGACAGGAAGAGGTTTATTACTGTACTGATTCATGTACAGCCAGACCTGACAGGTACAGAGGTTTGCACTATCACTGTTCATTACAGCCAGACCTGACAGGAAGAGGTTTATTACTGTACTGTCATTTACAGTCAGACCTGACAGGAAGAGGTTTATTACTGTTCATTACAGTCAGACCTGACAGGAAGAGGTTTATTACTGTTCATTACAGTCAGACCTGACAGGAAGAGGTTTATTACTGTACTGTTCATTACAGTCAGACCTGACAGGAAGAGGTTTATTACTGTACTGTTCCTACAGTCAGACCTGACAGGAAGAGGTTTATTACTGTACTGTTCATTACAGCCAGACCTGACAGGAAGAGGTTTATCACAGTGTTTAATTACTGTACTGTTCCATTACAATCAGACCTGACAGGAAGAGGTTTATTACTGTACTGTTCATAACAGTCAGACCTGACAGGAAGAGGTTTATCACAGTGTTTAATTACTGTACTGTTCATTACAATCCAGACCTGACAGGAAGAGGGTTTATTACTGTACTGTTCATACAGTCAGACCTGACAGGAAGAGGTTTATCACAGTGTTTAATTACTGTACTGTTCATTACAGTCCAGACCTGACAGGAAGAGGTTTATTACTGCTGGTTAATTACTGTACTGTTCATTACAGTCAGACCTGACAGGAAGAGGTTTATTACTGTACTGTTCATTACAGCCCCAGACCTGACAGGAAGAGGTTTACCACAGTGTTTAATTACTGTACTGTTCATTACAGTCAGACCTGACAGGACAAAGATGATGTTAGTTGGTTTTGTTGTCCTGTTGGAGGTAATATATTCCCTGGTGGTATTTCTTTCCAGAGATAATTCATCGGAGTCATTACTAATGGTATGTAAGCAGCTCCGATGTTATATCTCATTTACCATGTAATAACAACATACCAGCTGAACACCGTACAGTAATAGAAAGCATTCCTGAACACTGAGCAGACAGA
>NW_027037199.1:0-17994 GCF_034236695.1 Oncorhynchus nerka
AAAGCAGGGGTGTCAAAGTCAAATGGACGGAGGGCCAAATAAAAAAATCAGCTACAAGACGAGGGCCGGACTGTTCGAATGTTCATTGAAAAATTTTTAAATGACGCATATAGTCTAGTGAACCTAATTGAACCTACTGAAAACCTAACAAATATATTACAATATGATCAGATAAATAAAGCAATATTTTCTTATGGCTCTGTCAGTAATCTTTAATTTTCAACAGACACAAAAGACAAATTTCCTTTATATAAATATCCCCATAACATGAACATTAAATGAAAGAAACCGGTATTCAAGGCACCATCAGTAGACTATATTTTCTATTTTAGCAAAAGTGGGCTAAATTTACTTCAAAGAAAAAACAATAATAGCAATTTTCTATCATCCACTCAACTGAAATATTTTTAAAATATAATTGGATTGAAATACAAAAAATAAAGTGCAAAAATCTATTAATCAAAAACAACACTTTGTTTAAGGAGAAGTAACATGCAGTGAAAACAAATATTAAATTTTAACTTTTAAACTTGAACTGAGTAAAAACTCTAAATATGTGATTGCACAGTAATGTTCACTTGTTTGAGGTTGAGGGTGATACTTGGTGGTGTCCCATCTTTTCCACAAGTTCATCAATGTTCGGGGTAAGGCTCTGAGCTGAAGAAATCCTCAGAATTGAGTGGAGGTGTTCAGCAGTAAGTCGACTTCTGTGTGATGTTTTGTTCAGGTTCATCAAAGAAAACAGTTGTTCACACAGGTATGTGCTGCCAAACATAGACAACGTTTGAGCAGCCTGGATGCGCAGCTGGGGCATTGTGCCGGGGAGGAAACGGGCGAACTCCGCAGCACCCACTGCCGCATATTTTGCCCTCAGTGCATCATTGCATTGGAGGTCAATCAACTCCATTTGGAGGTTTGGTGGTGAGCTTTCCACGTCAACAGCAAATGGGTTACCGAGCAGTTCCAACCTGCTTTTTTGTGCTTCAAAGTCAGCAAATCGGAAGGCCGAAAGTCAGCGGCAAGCATACCTATTTTATCAGCCAACTGTGTGCTCGGGAACGCACTGGTAGAGAGCTTCTTTCATGGTCTGGCAGCTGGGAAAGTGGCTCAAATTTTCTTTCCGCATCTGCGTCTCCCACAGAGTCAGTTTGGTTTTAAATGCCTTCACTGTACTGTACATATCAGAGATGACACGATCCCGACCCTGCAGCTGCAAGTTTATTGCATTCAGATGACTCGTAATGTCACACAGAAAAGCCATTTCACACAGAAACATTTCGTCTCGGAGTTGTGTTGTGTCTTTCCCTTTGCTGTCCAAGAACAGACAAATCTCCTCACGAAGCTCGAAACATCTTTGAAGCACCTTTCCCTGGCTTAGCCATCGCACCTCTGTGTGATAAGGCAAATCACCATGCTCCGTTTCTAACTCCGTCAGAAATGCCTTGAACTGGCGGTGATTCAAACCTTTGGCTCTGATAAAGTTAACTGTGCGCGTGATGATGCTCATTACATGCTCCATTTTCAAGGCTTTACCGCACAACGCTTCCTGGTGTATGATACAATGATAAGCTGTCAGCTCACCTGTCGCGTTTTCCTCTTGCATCTTTCCCGTATCTTCGCCACCAGTCCGCTCCTGTGTCCACACATCGCAGGTGCTCCGTCGGTTGTCAAACCCACGAGTTTTTCCCAAGGCAGCTCCATCTCATTTACACATCTTGACACCTCTTCATACAAATCATGCCCCGTAGTTGTGCCATGCATAGGACGTAAAGCCAAAACTCCTCTGTCACGCTTTAGGTTGGAGTCCACTCCGCGGATGAAAATTGACAACTGGGCAATGTCAGAAATGTCGGTGCTCTCATCCACAGCCAAGGAATATGCACAAAAATCTTTTCCTTTTTCACAAGCTGCTCTTTTAGATTGATGGACAACTGGTCTACTCTCTCGGCAATGGTGTTTCTGCTCAGACTCACATTTAAAAAGAGTTGCCTTTTTCTGGGCAAACTTGGCCACAAACTTTAATCATGCAGTTTTTGATGAAATCCCCTCCGTAAATGGCCGGGCTGATTTAGCGATCTCTTCTGCCAAAATAAAACTGGCCTTGACAGCAGCCTGGCCTTGTGATTTGGCTTTTTTGAACAGAGCCTGTCGAGATTTGAGGCCTCGTTTTAATTCCTCTGCCTTTGTAGCCTTTGTTCCATGTCCATATTCTTGTTTTTGTCCGCGTGTTTCGTTTCATAATGTCGTCTCAGATTATACTCTTTCAGTACCGCCACACTTTCTCCACACAGAAGACACACAGGTTTTCCAGCTACCTTCGTGAACATATACTCCGACTCCCACCTTGTTTGAAACCCCCGGTTCTCAGTATCCACCTTCCGTTTTGCCATTTTTGATGGGTATCTGAAAGTTAATTTTACTGTGATGCTGACGACTGATGTGCCAATAAATATTGAAATGAAGCAGCCTACTGCTCGGTGCGTCACCTTTGCATTGTGGGAAATGTAGTATTGGTGCGTGTAAAAGATCTGCGGGCTGCCGGCTTGCTGCGGGCCGGTTCTAATAATAAATCAAGATCATCCCAGGGGCCGTAAAAAACCTTCTTGCGGGCCGGATGTGGCCCGCGGGCCTTGACTCTGACATATGTGGTGTAAAGGAAAGAATGAATGGGGCCATGTATCGTGAGATTTTGAATGAAAACCTCCTTCCATCAGCAAGGGCATTGAAGATGAAACGTGGCTGGGTCTTTCAGCATGACAATGATCCCAAACACACCGCCCGGGTAACGAAGGAGTGGCTTCGTAAGAAGCATTTCAAGGTCCTGGAGTGGCCTAGCCAGTCTCCAGATCTCAACCCCATAGAAAATCTTTGGAGGGAGTTGAAAGTCCGTGTTGCCCAGCAACAGCCCCAAAACATTACTGCTCTAGAAGAGATCTGCATGGAGGAATGGGCCAAAATACCAGCAACAGTGTGTGAAAACCTTGTGAAGACTTACAGAAAACGTTTGACCTCTGTCATTGTCAACAAAGGGTATATAACAAAGTATTGAGAAACTTTTGTTATTGACCAAATACTTATTTTCCACCATAATTTGCTAATAAATTCATTAAAAATCCTTCAATGTGATTTTCTGGATTTTTGTCCCTCATTTTGTCTGTCATAGTTGAAGTGTACCTATGATGAAAATTACAGGTCTCTCTCATCTTTTTAAGTGGGAGAACATGCACAATTGGTGGCTGACTAAATACTTTTTTGCCCCACTGTATACACACTCACACACAAACACACACACACACACACACACACATTAACATGCTAGTAGGCTGTCCATAGTGTGATCAGAAATCGTTTCTCTTCTCTCTCCACCCCTTCATCTCTCATTGCTCCTTTTCTCCTTTGGAGGGTGAAGAGATGACACACACAGCAAATGAGAGGATGACCTCTCTTCTGCTTCATCCCTTGTTCATACATCAAAAAGAAGAGATAGAAAGGATGGATGAAGATCAAATGTGTTTGTGTGAGAGCTGTAGATAGATTCCCTCCCATGCTTCCTCTAGGGCTTTCAGTGGTATAGTATATCTCCCTATCTGCTAGAGTACACACACACACACACACACACTCACATACACTCACACATACATATACACACACTCACACTCACACACACACACACACACACACACACACACACACACACACACTCACACACACACACACACACACACACACACACACACACACACACACACACACACACACACACACACTCACATACACTCACACATACATATACACACACTCACACTCACACACACACACACACACACACACACACACACACACACACACACACACACACACACACACACACACACACACACACACACACACACACACACACACACACACTGATATGATCATGTTCCCTCTGAGCCTTGGAGAGGAAGAATCACACAGAATAAACACACTAAAAGAGCAGAAAATCCCCTCCAATTCACTTTAAGACACACGCATACTGTACACACACACACACACACACATACACACACACACACACGCATACAGTACACACACACACATACACATACACAAGGTCACACGCATACTGTACACACACACACACATACACAAGGTCACACGCATACTGTACACACAAACACACATACACAAGGTCACACGCATACTGTACACACAAACACACATACACAAGGTCACACATACTGTACACACACACACACACACACACACACACGCATACAGTACACACACACACATACACATACACAAGGTCACACGCATACTGTACACACACACACACATACACAAGGTCACACGCATACTGTACACACAAACACACATACACAAGGTCACACGATACTGTACACACAAACACACATACACAAGGTCACACGATACTGTACACACAAACACACATACACAAGGTCACACGATACTGTACACACAAACACACATACACAAGGTCACACGCATACTGTACACACAAACACACATACACAAGGTCACACGCATACTGTACACACACACACATACACACACACACACGCATACAGTACACACACACACATACACATACACAAGGTCACACGCATACTGTACACACACACACACATACACAAGGTCACACGCATACTGTACACACAAACACACATACACAAGGTCACACGCATACTGTACACACAAACACACATACACAAGGTCACACGATACTGTACACACACACACATACACACAAGGTCACACGCATACTGTACACACAAACACACATACACAAGGTCACACGATACTGTACACACACAAACACACATACACAAGGTCACACGCATACAGTACACACAAACACACATACACAAGGTCACACGCATACAGTACACACAAACACACATACACAAGGTCACACGCATACTGTACACACAAACACACATACACAAGGTCACACGCATACTGTACACACAAAACACACATACACAAGGTCACACGCATACTGTACACACAAACACACATACACAAGGTCACACGCATACTGTACACACAAAACACATACACAAGGTCACACGTATACAGTACACACAAACACACATACACAAGGTCACACGATACTGTACACACAAACACACATACACAAGGTCACACGATACTGTACACACAAACACACATACACAAGGTCACACGCATACTGTACACACAAACACACATACACAAGGTCACACGATACTGTACACAAAACACACATACACAAGGTCACACGCATACAGTACACACAAACACACATACACAAGGTCACACGAGATACTGTACACACAAACACACATACACAAGGTCACACGCATACAGTACACACAAACACACATACACAAGGTCACACGCATACTGTATACACAAAAACACACATACACAAGGTCACACGCATACTGTACACAAACACACATACACAAGGTCACACGATACTGTACACACAAACACACATACACAAGGTCACACGCATACTGTACACACAAACACACATACACAAGGTCACACGATACTGTACACACAAACACACATACACAAGGTCACACGCATATGAACCTAACTTACACAATGTCTATTAAAGAGTCACTGAACACGGTGATTGGCAGGTGTCTTTTTCTGTTGCTCATTAGAAAACAAGATCTCAGTCATGGAGGTGTGTTCCGTGACCGATTCGTTGTTTGGTTAATGATGTTTGACCCCAATGAGACACTGTGGACGCGGGAAGCCTAGTTCACTTCCTCAAAATCCTCAGAATGAATCTAAGAGAACTCAAGAAATCTGTAATTAATTTCAACATTTTTGGCAAGGATGTTTTTACATCTAACTAAGATGTTTGGTGCAGTATTTCTCCAGTTTAAAAAAAAAGTAATTTGTTCTCTTATGTAAACAAAGTCAGAGATGCTGGGCAGGTCTATCTCACTGTCTATGCTATTGGATATAGAGCGATCCCTGCAGCTGTTCACCCCATGTTAGCGGGCAAATAGACATCGTCAATTCAAAACCCAACTTTCTTTTACCCATTGTGACTACACGAATGTTCCAAACGCCGTCTTAGATGAGACTGACTTTATGAGCAAAGTTTATCTTATTTATCCTTTATAGTCAATTTAGACACGAGAATAACTGTTTCTTTTTTTTACCCCCTAATTTCATGGTATCCAGTTGTTAGTAGTTACTGTCTTGTCTCATCGCTACATTGTCTATCGCTCGGGAGAGACGAAGGTCAAGGGTCACGCGTCCTCCGAAACCCAACCAAGCCGCACTGCTTCTTAACAGAGATTGAAGGGCCTTCTTTGTTTCGTTATTTTACCCGATAAGAGATTTACTCATTCTTTCTTCTCCTCTCTTCTCTGCTTTGGGAAAATCTCCCTTATTTCTCCACTCTGGAGTTTCAGTCCTCCAAAGGCCTCTTCCCTCTGCCTTCTCTGTCTCCTCTAATACAGGGGACCATCTCTGTGATTTGGTTAATGGACTGTAATACTGGCAGGGGGAAGAGGGGAGGGAATGAATGGGAGAGGGGGATCAGAAGGAGAGGGGGATCAGAAGGAGAGGGAGGGGGAGCAGAAGGAGAGGGGGAGCAGAAGGAGAGGGGGATCAGAAGGAGAGGGGATCAGTAGGAGAGGGGAGCAGAAGGAGAGGGGGAGCAGAAAGAGAGGGGGAGCAGAAGGAGAGGGGGAGCAGAAGGAGAGGGGATCAGAAGGAGAGGGGGATCAGAAGGAGAGGGTGATCAGAAGGAGAGGGGGATCAGAAGGAGAGGGGGATCAGAAGGAGAGGGGGAGCAGAAGGAGAGGTGGATCAGAAGGAGAGGTGGATCAGAAGGAGAGGGGGAGCAGAAGGAGAGGGGCTCAGAAGGAGAGGGGGATCAGAAGGAGAGGGGGAGCAGAAGGAGAGGGGGATCAGAAGGAGAGGGGGATCAGAAGGAGAGGGGAGCAGAAGGAGACGTGGATCAGAAGGAGGGGGATCAGAAGGAGAGGGGGATCAGAAGGAGAGGTGGATCAGAAGGAGAGGGGGATCAGAAGGAGAGGGGGAGCAGAAGGAGAGGGGGATCAGACGGAGAGGGGGAGCAGAAGGAGAGGGGGATCAGAAGGAGAGGGGGATCAGAAGGAGAGGGGGAGCAGAAGGAGAGGGGGATCAGAAGGAGAGGGGGAGCAGAAGGAGAGGGGGATCAGAAGGAGAGGGGAGCAGAAGGAGAGGGGGAGCAGAAGGAGAGGGGGAGCAGAAGGAGAGGGGGATCAGAAGGAGAGGGGGAGCAGAAGGAGAGGGGGATCAGAAGGAGAGGGGGATCAGAAGGAGAGGGGGAGCAGAAGGAGAGGTGGATCAGAAGGAGAGGGGGAGCAGAAGGAGAGGGGGAGCAGAAGGAGAGGTGGATCAGAAGGAGAGGGGGATCAGAAGGAGAGGGGGAGCAGAAGGAGAGGGGGATCAGAAGGAGAGGGGGAGCAGAAGGAGAGGGGGATCAGACGGAGAGGGGGAGCAGAAGGAGAGGGGATCAGAAGGAGAGGGGGATCAGAAGGAGAGGGGGAGCAGAAGGAGAGGAGGATCAGAAGGAGAGGGGATCAGAAGGAGAGGGGGAGCAGAAGGAGAGGGGGAGCAGAAGGAGAGGGGGATCAGAAGGAGAGGGGGAGCAGAAGGAGAGGGGATCAGAAGGAGAGGGGGAGCAGAAGGAGAGGTGGATCAGAAGGAGAGGGGGATCAGAAGGAGAGGGGGAGCAGAAGGAGAGGGGGATCAGACGGAGAGGGGGAGCAGAAGGAGAGGGGGATCAGAAGGAGAGGGGGATCAGAAGGAGAGGGGGAGCAGAAGGAGAGGAGGATCAGAAGGAGAGGGGGATCAGAAGGAGAGGGGGAGCAGAAGGAGAGGGGGAGCAGAAGGAGAGGGGGAGCAGAAGGAGAGGGGGATCAGAAGGAGAGGGGGAGCAGAAGGAGAGGGGGATCAGAAGGAGAGGGGGTTCAGAAGGAGAGGGGGAGCAGAAGGAGAGGGGAGCAGAAGGAGAGTGGGATCAGAAGGAGAGGGGGATCAGAAGGAGAGGGGGAACAGAAGGAGAGGGGGATCAGAAGGAGAGGGGGATCAGAAGGAGAGGGGGAGCAGAAGGAGAGGGGGATCAGAAGGAGAGGGGGATCAGAAGGAGAGGGGGCTCAGAAGGAGAGGGGGATCAGAAGGAGAGGGGGAGCAGAAGGAGAGGGGGAACAGAAGGAGAGGTGGATCAGAAGGAGAGGGGAGCAGAAGGAGAGGGGGATCAGAAGGAGAGGGGGAGCAGAAGGAGAGGGGAGCAGAAGGAGAGGGGGATCAGAAGGAGAGGGGGAGCAGAAGGAGAGGGGGATCAGAAGGAGAGGGGGAGCAGAAGGAGATGGGGAGCAGAAGGAGAGGGGGATCAGAAGGAGAGGGGGATCAGAAGGAGAGGTGGATCAGAAGGAGAGGGGGATCAGAAGGAGGGGGGATCAGAAGGAGAGGGAGATCAGAAGGAGAGGGGATCAGCAGGAGAGGTGGATCAGAAGGAGAGGGGGATGAGAAGGAGAGGGGATCAGAAGGAGAGGGGGATCAGAAGGAGAGGGGGTGCAGAAGGAGAGGCGGAGCAGAAGGAGAGGGGGATCAGAAGGAGAGGGGGATCAGAAGGAGAGGGGGAGCAGAAGGAGATGGATCAGAAGGAGAGGGGGATCAGAAGGATAGGGGAGCAGAAGGAGAGGGGATCAGAAGGAGAGGGGATCAGAAGGAGAGGGGGATCAGAAGGAGAGGGGGAGCAGAAGGAGAGGTGGATCAGAAGGAGAGGGGGATCAGAAGGAGAGGGGAGCAGAAGGAGAGGTGGAGCAGAAGGAGAGGGAGAGCAGAAGGAGAGGTGGATCAGAAGGAGAGGGGGATCAGAAGGAGAGGGGGAGCAGAAGGAGAGGGGGATCAGAAGGAGAGGGGGATCAGAAGGAGAGGGGATCAGAAGGAGAGGGGAGCAGAAGGAGAGAGGTGGATCAGAAGGAGAGGTGGATCAGAAGGAGAGGGG
Organism: Oncorhynchus nerka; assembly: GCF_034236695.1. Classification (NCBI taxonomy): domain Eukaryota; kingdom Metazoa; phylum Chordata; class Actinopteri; order Salmoniformes; family Salmonidae; genus Oncorhynchus; species Oncorhynchus nerka. The sequence continues at coordinate 9,014 of NW_027037199.1, forward strand.
GAGCAGAAGGAGAGGGGGCTCAGAAGGAGAGGGGGATCAGAAGGAGAGGGGGAGCAGAAGGAGAGGGGGATCAGAAGGAGAGGGGGATCAGAAGGAGAGGGGAGCAGAAGGAGACGTGGATCAGAAGGAGAGGGGGATCAGAAGGAGAGGGGGATCAGAAGGAGAGGTGGATCAGAAGGGAGAGGGGGATCAGAAGGAGAGGGGGAGCAGAAGGAGAGGGGATCAGACGGAGAGGGGGAGCAGAAGGAGAGGGGATCAGAAGCAGAGGGGGATCAGAAGGAGAGGGGGAGCAGAAGGAGAGGGGGATCAGAAGGAGAGGGGAGCAGAAGGAGAGGGGGATCAGAAGGAGAGGGGGAGCAGAAGGAGAGGGGGAGCAGAAGGAGAGGGGGAGCAGAAGGAGAGGGGGATCAGAAGGAGAGGGGGAGCAGAAGAGAGGGGATCAGAAGGAGAGGGGGATCAGAAGGAGAGGGGGAGCAGAAGGAGAGGTGGATCAGAAGGAGAGGGGAGCAGAAGGAGAGGGGGAGCAGAAGGAGAGGTGGATCAGAAGGAGAGGGGGATCAGAAGGAGAGGGGGAGCAGAAGGAGAGGGGGATCAGAAGGAGAGGGGGAGCAGAAGGAGAGGGGGATCAGACGGAGAGGGGGAGCAGAAGGAGAGGGGGATCAGAAGGAGAGGGGGATCAGAAGGAGAGGGGGAGCAGAAGGAGAGGAGGATCAGAAGGAGAGGGGGATCAGAAGGAGAGGGGGAGCAGAAGGAGAGGGGGAGCAGAAGGAGAGGGGGATCAGAAGGAGAGGGGAGCAGAAGGAGAGGGACAGAAGGAGAGGGGAGCAGAAGGAGAGGTGGATCAGAAGGAGAGGGGATCAGAAGGAGAGGGGGAGCAGAAGGAGAGGGGGATCAGAGGAGAGGGGGAGCAGAAGGAGAGGGGGATCAGAAGGAGAGGGGGATCAGAAGGAGAGGGGAGCAGAAGGAGAGGAGGATCAGAAGGAGAGGGGGATGGGGAAGGAGAGGGGAGCAGAAGGAGAGGGGGAGCAGAAGTAGAGGGGGAGCAGAAGGAGAGGGGGATCAGAAGGGAGAGGGGGAGCAGAAGGAGAGGGGATCAGAAGGAGAGGGGGATCAGAAGGAGAGGGGGAGCAGAAGGAGAGGGGGAGCAGAAGGAGAGTGGGATCAGAAGGAGAGGGGGATCAGAAGGAGAGGGGGAACAGAAGGAGAGGGGGATCAGAAGGAGAGGGGGATCAGGAAGGAGAGGGGAGCAGAAGGAGAGGGGGATCAGAAGGAGAGGGGGATCAGAAGGAGAGGGGCTCAGAAGGAGAGGGGGATCAGAAGGAGAGGGGGAGCAGAAGGAGAGGGGGAACAGAAGGAGAGGTGGATCAGAAGGAGAGGGGAGCAGAAGGAGAGGGGGATCAGAAGGAGAGGGGGGAGCAGAAGGAGAGGGGGAGCAGAAGGAGAGGGGGATCAGAAGGAGAGGGGAGCAGAAGGAGAGGGGGATCAGAAGGAGAGGGGAGCAGAAGGAGATGGGGAGCAGAAGGAGAGGGGGATCAGAAGGAGAGGGGGATCAGAAGGAGAGGTGGATCAGAAGGAGAGGGGGATCAGAAGGAGAGGGGGATGAGAAGGAGAGTGGGATCAGAAGGAGAGGGGGATCAGAAGGAGAAGGGGTGCAGAAGGAGAGGCGGAGCAGAAGGGAGAGGGGGATCAGAAGGAGAGGGGATCAGAAGGAGAGGGGAGCAGAAGGAGACGTGGATCAGAAGGAGAGGGGGATCAGAAGGATAGGGGAGCAGAAGGAGAGGGGGATCAGAAGGAGAGGGGGATCAGAAGGAGAGGGGGATCAGAAGGAGAGGGGGAGCAGAAGGAGAGGTGGATCAGAAGGAGAGGGGGATCAGAAGGAGAGGGGGAGCAGAAGGAGAGGTGGAGCAGAAGGAGAGGGAGAGCAGAAGGAGAGGTGGATCAGAAGGAGAGGGGGATCAGAAGGAGAGGGGGAGCAGAAGGAGAGGGGGATCAGAAGGAGAGGGGATCAGAAGGAGAGGGGGATCAGAAGGAGAGGGGGAGCAGAAGGAGAGGTGGATCAGAAGGAGAGGGGGAGCAGAAGGAGAGGGGATCAGAAGAGAGGGGGAGCAGAAGGAGAGGGGGAGCAGAAGGAGAGGGGGATCAGAAGGAGAGGGGGAGCAGAAGGAGAGGGGGATCAGAAGGAGAGGGGGAGCAGAAGGAGATGGGGAGCAGAAGGAGAGGGGGATCAGAAGGAGAGGGGGATCAGAAGGAGAGGTGGATCAGAAGGAGAGGGGATCAGAAGGAGAGGGGGATCAGAAGGAGAGGGGGAGCAGAAGGAGAGGGGATCAGAAGGAGAGGGGAGCAGAAGGAGAGGGGGATCAGAAGGAGAGGGGGAGCAGAAGGAGAGGTGGATCAGAAGGAGAGGGGGATCAGAAGGAGAGGGGGAGCAGAAGGAGAGGGGGAGCAGAAGGAGAGGGGGAGCAGAAGGAGAGGGGGAGCAGAAGGAGAGGGGGATCAGAAGGAGAGGGGGATCAGAAGGAGAGGGGGAGCAGAAGGAGAGGGGGATCAGAAGGAGAGGGGATCAGAAGGAGAGGGGGATCAGAAGGAGATGGGGAGCAGAAGGAGAGGTGGATCAGAAGGAGAGGGGGATCAGAAGGAGAGGGGAGCAGAAGAGAGGGGAGCAGAAGGAGAGGGAGAGCAGAAGGAGAGGTGGATCAGAAGGAGAGGGGATCAGAAGGAGAGGGGATCAGAAGGAGAGGGGGATCAGAAGGAGAGGGGGATCAGAAGGAGAGGGGGATCAGAAGGAGAGGGGAGCAGAAGGAGAGGTGGATCAGAAGGAGAGGGGGATCAGAAGGAGAGGGGGATCAGAAGGAGAGGGGGATCAGAAGGAGAGGGGGATCAGGAAGGAGAGGGAGCAGAAGGAGAGGGGATCAGAAGGAGAGGGGGAGCAGAAGGAGAGGGGGATCAGAAGGAGAGGGGGATCAGAAGGAGAGGGGGATCAGAAGGAGAGGGGGAGCAGAAGGAGAGGGGGATCAGAAGGAGAGGGGGAGCAGAAGGAGAGGGGGAGCAGAAGGAGAGGGGGATCAGAAGGAGAGGGGGAGCAGAAGGAGAGGGGGAGCAGAAGGAGAGGGGGATCAGAAGGAGAGGGGGAGCAGAAGGAGAGGTGGATCAGAAGGAGAGGGGGATCAGAAGGAGAGGGGGAGCAGAAGGAGAGGTGGATCAGAAGGAGAGGGGGATCAGAAGGAGAGGGGATCAGAAGGAGAGGGGGATCAGAAGGAGAGGGGGAGCAGAAGGAGAGGGGGATCAGACGGAGAGGGGGAGCAGAAGGAGAGGGGATCAGAAGAGAGGGGGATCAGAAGGAGAGGGGGAGCAGAAGGAGAGGAGGATCAGAAGGAGAGGGGGATCAGAAGGAGAGGGGAGCAGAAGGGAGAGGGGGAGCAGAAGGAGAGGGGGATCAGAAGGAGAGGGGGAGCAGAAGGAGAGGGGGATCAGAAGGAGAGGGGGAGCAGAAGGAGAGGTGGATCAGAAGGAGAGGGGGATCAGAAGGAGAGGGGGATCAGAAGGAGAGGGGGAAGGAGGAGGGAGAGGGGGATCAGAAGGAGAGGGGGATCAGAAGGAGAGGGGGATCAGAAGGAGAGGGGGAGCAGAAGGAGAGGAGGATCAGAAGGAGAGGGAGCAGAAGGAGAGGGGATCAGAAGGAGAGGGGGGCAGAAGGAGAGGGGGATCAGAAGGAGAGGGGGAGCAGAAGGAGAGGGGGAGCAGAAGGAGAGGGGGATCAGAAGGAGAGGGGATCAGAAGGAGAGGGAGCAGAAGGAGAGGGGGATCAGAAGGAGAGGGGGATCAGAAGGAGAGGGGGATCAGAAGGGAGGGGGATCAGAAGGAGAGGGGGATCAGAAGGAGAGGTGGATCAGAAGGAGAGGGGGATCAGAAGGAGAGGGGATCAGAAGGAGAGGGGGAGCAGAAGGAGAGGGGATCAGAAGAGAGGTGGATCAGAAGGAGAGGGGGACAGAAGGAGAGGGGGATCAGAAGGAGAGGGGGGGATCAGAAGGAGAGGGGGAGCAGAAGGAGAGGGGGAGCAGAAGGAGAGGGGGATCAGAAGGAGAGGGGGAGCAGAAGGGGGGAGGAGGGGGAGCAGAAGGAGAGGGGGATCAGAAGGAGAGGGGGAGCAGAAGGAGAGGGGGAGCAGAAGGAGAGGGGATCAGAAGGAGAGGGGGAGCAGAAGGAGAGGGGGATCAGAAGGAGAGGGGGATCAGAAGGAGAGGGGGATCAGAAGGAGAGGGGGAGCAGAAGGAGAGGGGATCAGAAGGAGAGGGGGATCAGAAGGGGGAGAGGGGGGGCAGAAGGAGAGGGGATCAGAAGGAGAGGGGGAGCAGAAGGAGAGGGGGAGCAGAAGGAGAGGGGGATCAGAAGGAGAGGGGGATCAGAAGGAGAGGGGGCAGAAGGAGAGCAGAAGGAGAGGGGGAGCAGAAGGAGAGGGGGATCAGAAGGAGAGGGGGAGCAGAAGGAGAGGGGGGGGAGGGGGCAGAAGGAGAGGGGATCAGAAGGAGAGGGGGAGCAGAAGGAGAGGGGGATCAGAAGGAGAGGGGGATCAGAAGGAGAGGGGGAGCAGAAGGAGAGGGGGAGCAGAAGGAGAGGGGGAGCAGAAGGAGAGGGGAGCAGAAGGAGAGGGGGATCAGAAGGAGAGGGGGAGCAGAAGGAGAGGGGGATCAGAAGGAGAGGGGATCAGAAGGAGAGGGGGAGCAGAAGGAGAGGGGGATCAGAAGGAGAGGGGATCAGAAGGAGAGGGGAGCAGAAGGAGAGGGGAGCAGAAGGAGAGGGGAGCAGAAGGAGAGGGGAGCAGAAGGAGAGGGGATCAGAGAGGGGGAGAGGGGGAGCAGAAGGAGAGGGGATCAGAAGGAGAGGGGGATCAGAAGGAGAGGGGGAGCAGAAGGAGAGGTGGATCAGAAGGAGAGGGGGATCAGAAGGAGAGGGGGAGCAGAAGGAGAGGGGGAGCAGAAGGAGAGGGGGAGCAGAAGGAGAGGGGGATCAGAAGGGGGCAGAGAGGGGGATCAGAAGGAGAGGGGGATCAGAAGGAGAGGGGGAGCAGAAGGAGAGGGGGATCAGAAGGAGAGGGGATCAGAAGGAGAGGGGGAGCAGAAGGAGAGGGGGAGCAGACGGAGAGGGGGAGCAGAAGGAGAGGGGGAGCAGAAGGAGAGGGGGATCAGAAGGAGAGGGGAGCAGAAGGAGAGGAGGATCAGAAGGGGAGAGGGGATCAGAAGGAGAGGGGGAGCAGAAGGAGAGGGGATCAGAAGGAGAGGGGGAGCAGAAGGAGAGGGGGATCAGAAGGAGAGGGGGACAGAAGGAGAGGGGGAGAAGGGAGAGGGGGAGCAGAAGAGAGGGGGAGCAGAAGGAGGGGGGAGAAGGAGAGGGGGATCAGAAGGAGAGGGGGAGCAGAAGGGGGAGAGAGGGGATCAGAAGGAGAGGGGGAGCAGAAGGAGAGGGGGAGTAGAAGGAGAGGGGGAGCAGAAGGAGAGGGGGATCAGAAGGAGAGGGGGAGCAGAAGGAGAGGGGATCAGAAGGAAGAGGGGGAGCAGAAGGAGAGGGGGAGCAGAAGGAGAGGTGGATCAGAAGGAGAGGGGGGAGCAGAAGGAGAGGGGGATAAAGGGAAGGAGAGGGGGATCAGAAGGAGAGGGGGAGCAGAAGGAGAGGGGGAGCAGAAGGAGAGGGGGATCAGAAGGAGAGGGGATCAGAAGGAGAGGGGGAGCAGAAGGAGAGGGGGATCAGAAGGAGAGGGGGAGCAGAAGGAGAGGGGGAGCAGAAGGAGAGGGGGGATCAGAAGGAGAGGGGGAGCAGGAAGGAGAGGGGATCAGAAGGGAGAGGGGGAGCAGAAGGAGAGGGGGAGCAGAAGGAGAGGGGGATCAGAAGGAGAGGGGGAGCAGAAGGAGAGGGGGATCAGAAGGAGAGGGGGATCAGAAGGGAGAGGGGGAGCAGAAGGAGAGGGGGATCAGAAGGAGAGGTGGAGCAGAAGGAGAGGGGGACAGAAGGAGAGGGGGAGCAGAAGGAGAGGGGGAGCAGAAGGAGAGGGGGATCAGAAGGAGAGGGGGATCAGAAGGAGAGGGGGAACAGAAGGAGAGGGGGATCAGAAGGAGAGGGGGATCAGAAGGAGAGGGGAGCAGAAGGAGAGGGGGATCAGAAGGAGAGGGGATCAGAAGGAGAGGGGGAGCAGAAGGAGAGGGGGATCAGAAGGAGAGGGGGATCAGAAGGAGAGGGGGAGCAGAAGGAGAGGGGGAGCAGAAGGAGAGGTGGATCAGAAGGAGAGGGGGAGCAGAAGGAGAGGGGGATCAGAAGGAGAGGGGGAGCAGAAGGAGAGGGGGAGCAGAAGGAGAGGGGAGCAGAAGGAGAGGGGGATCAGAAGGAGAGGGGGAGCAGAAGGAGAGGGGGGGGGAGATCAGAAGGAGAGGGGGGCTCAGGAAGGAGAGGGGAGCAGAAGGAGAGGGGGATCAGAAGGGAGAGGGGGATCAGAAGGAGAGGGGGAGCAGAAGGAGAGGGGGGATCAGAAGGGAGAGGGGGAGCAGAAGGAGAGGGGGATCAGAAGGAGAAGGAGGGGATCAGAAGAAGGGGGAGAGGGGGAGCAGAAGGAGAGGGGATCAGAAGGAGAGGGGGATCAGAAGAGAGGGGGAGCAGAAGGAGAGGGGATCAGAAGGAGAGGGGGATCAGAAGGAGAGGGGGATCAGAAGGGAGAGGGGGAGCAGAAGGAGAGGGGGGATCAGAAGGAGAGGGGGATCAGAAGGAGAGGGGGAGCAGATGGAGAGGGGAGCAGAAGGAGAGGGGGATCAGAAGGAGAGGGGAGCAGGAGAGGGGGAGAAGGAGAGGGGAGACGGAGAAGGAAGGAGAGGGGAACAGAAGGAGAGGGGGACTGAAGGAGAGGGGGAGCAGAAGGAGAGGGGGGAGGAGAAGCAGAAGGAGGGGGATCAGAAGGAGAGGGGGATCAGAAGGAGAGGGGGAGCAGAAGGAGAGGGGGTCAGAAGGAGAGGGGATCAGAAGGAGAGGGGAGCAGAAGGAGAGGGGGAGCAGAAGGAGAGGTGGATCAGAAGGAGAGGGGGAGCAGAAGGAGAGGGGGATCAGAAGGAGAGGGGGAGCAGAAGGAGAGGGGGAGCAGAAGGAGAGGGGGAGCAGAAGGAGAGGGGGATCAGAAGGAGAGGGGGATCAGAAGGGAGAGGGGGAGCAGAAGGTGGGAGACGGGGTCAGAAGGAGAGGGGATCAGAAGGAGAGGGGGAGCAGAAGGAGAGGGGGATCAGAAGGAGAGGGGGATCAGAAGGAGAGGGGGAGCAGAAGGAGAGGGGTGCAGAAGGAGAGGGGGATCAGAAGGAGAGGGGGAGCAGAAGGGAGAGGGGGATCAGAAGGAAGGGGGGAGAGGGGGATCAGAAGGAGAGGGGGATCAGAAGGAGAGGGGGAGCAGAAGGAGAGGGGATCAGAAGGAGAGGAGGGGAGAGGGGGATCAGAAGGAGAGGGGGAGCAGAAGGAGAGGTGGATCAGAAGGGAGAGGGGGAGCAGAAGGAGAGGGGGATCAGGAAGGGAGAGGGGAGGTGGATCAGAAGGAAGGGAGAGGGGGAGCAGAAGGAGAGGGGGATCAGAAGGAGAGGGGGGAGCAGAAGGAGAGGGGGATCAGAAGGAGAGGGGGAGCAGAAGGAGATGTGGAGCAGAAGGAGAGGGGAGAGAGGGGAGAGGGAGGGGACTGTGAAGGAGAGGGGGATCAGAAGGAGAGGGGGAGCAGAAGGAGAGGGGGAGCAGAAGGAGAGGGGGATCAGAAGGAGAGGGGAGCAGAAGGAGAGGGGGAACGGGGAGAGGGGGAGCAGAAGGAGAGGGGGATCAGAAGGAGAGGGGGAGCAGAAGGAGAGGGGGAGCAGGAAGGAGAGGGGGAGCAGAAGAGAGGGGGATCAGAAGGGAGAGGGGGAGCAGAAGGGAGAGGGGGATCAGAAGGAGAGGTGGATCAGATGGAGAGGGGGCAGAAGGAGAGGGGGATCAGAAGGAGAGGGGGAGCAGAAGGAGAGGGGGATCAGAAGGAGAGGGGATCAGAAGGAGAGGGGCAGAACAGAAGGGAGAGGGGGATCAGAAGGAGAGGGGGATCAGAAGGAGAGGGGGAGACAGAAGGAGAGGGGGATCAGAAGGAGAGGGGGATCAGAAGGAGAGGGGAGCAGAAGGAGAGAAGGGGGCCAGATGGAGAAGGAGAGGGGGACTGGGGAAGGAGAGGGGGAGCAGAAGGAGAGGGATCAGAAGGAGAGGGGGAGCAGAAGGAGAGGGGATCAGAAGGAGAGGGGGAGCAGAAGGAGAGGGGGAGCAGAAGGAGAGGCGGAGCAGAAGGAGAGGGGGATCAGAGAAGGAGAGGGGATCAGAAGGAGAGGGGGAGCAGAAGGAGATGGAGATCAGAAGGAGAGCAGGGGATGGACAGAAGGAGAGGGGGATCAGAAGGAGAGGGGATCAGAAGAGAGGGGGAGCAGAAGGAGAGGGGAGCAGAAGGAGAGGGGGAGCAGAAGGAGAGGGGGATCAGAAGAGAGGGGGATCAGAAGAGAGGGGAGCAGAAGGGAGGGGAGCAGAAGGAGAGGTGGATCAGATGGAGAGGGGGAGCAGAAGGAGAGGGGGATCAGAAGGAGAGGGGAGCAGAAGGAGAGGATCAGAAGGAGAGGGGGACAAAGGAGAGGGGGAACAGAAGGAGAGGGGGAGCAGAAGGGGGAGAAGGAGAGGGGGCAGAAGGAGAGGGGGATCGAAGGAGAGGGGGAGCAGAAGGAGAGGTGGAGCAGAAGGAGAGGGGGAGGGGACAGAAGGAGAGGGGGAGCAGAAGGAGAGGGGGAGCAGAAGGAGAGGGGACTGGGGAAGGAGAGGGGGATCAGGAGAGGAGGACAGGGGATCAGAAGGAGAGGGGATCAGAAGGAGAGGAGCAGAAGGAGAGGGGAGAAGGAGAGGGAAAGCAGAAGGAGAGGGGGAGCAGAAGGAGGGAGCAATACGTAACTGAACGAAGCAATAAT
>NW_027037200.1:0-17999 GCF_034236695.1 Oncorhynchus nerka
GACTGTATTGTATTGTCTCCTACCAGGAACTGTATTGTATTGTCTCCTACCAGACTGTATTGTATTGTATTGTCTCCTACCAGACTGTATTGTATTGCCTCCTACCAGACTGTCCACCAGCTATATGCTGCTCCTGCCAGACTGTATTGTATTGTATTGTTCCTACCTAGACCTACCGACTGTATTGTATTGTATTGTCTCCTACCAGACTGTATTGTATTGTATTGTCTCCTACCAGACTGTATTGTATTGTATTGTCTCCTACCAGACTGTATTGTATTGTATTGTCTCCTACCAGACTGTATTGTATTGTCTCCTACCAGACTGTATTGTATTGTCTCCTGCCAGACTGTATTGTGTTGTATTGTCTCTGCCAGACTGTATTGTATTGTATTGTCTCCTACCAGACTGTATTGTGTTGTCTCCTACCAGACTGTATTGTATTGTCTCCTACCAGACTGTATTGTATTGTCTCCTACCAGACTGTATTGTATTGTCTCTCTCCTACCAGACTGTATTGTATTGTATTGTCTCCTACCAGACTGTATTGTATTGTTCTCTACCAGACTGTATTGGTATTGTCTCCTACCACTGTATTGTATTGTCTCCCTACCAGACTGTATTGTATTGTATTGTCTCCTGCAGACTGTATTGTATTGTCTCCTACCAGACTGTGTATTGTCTCCTACCAGACTGTATTGTATTGTCTCCTACCAGACTGTATTGTATTGTCTCCTACCAGACTGTATTGTATTGTATTGTCTCCTACCAGACTGTATTGTATTGTCTCCTACCAGACTGTATTGTATTGTATTGTCTCCTACCAGATTGTATTCCTACCAGACTGTATTGTATTGTCTCCTACCAGACTGTATTGTATTGTATTGTCTCCTACCAGACTGTATTGTATTGTCTCCTACCAGACTGTATTGTATTGTCTCCTACCAGACTGTATTGTATTGTCTCCTACCAGACTGTATTGTATTGTATTGTCTCCTACCAGACTGACTGTATTGTATTGCCTCCTACCAGACTGTATTGTATTGTATTGTCTCCTACCAGACTGTATTGTATTGTATTGCCTCCTACCAGACTGTATTGTATTGTATTGTCTCCTACCAGACTGTATTGTATTGTATTGTCTCCTACCAGACTGTATTGTATTGTATTGTCTCCTACCAGACTGACTGTATTGTATTGTCTCCTACCAGACTGTATTGTATTGTATTGCCTCCTACCAGACTGTATTGTATTGTATTACTCCTACAGACTGTATTGTATTGTCTCCTACCAGACTGTATTGTATTGTATTGTCTCCTACCAGACTGTATTGTATTGTCTCCTACCAGACTGTATTGTATTGTCTCCTACCAGACTGTATTGTATTGTATTGTATTGCCTCCTCCTACCAGACTGTATTGTATTGTCTCCTACCAGACTGTATTGTATTGTATTGTCTCCTACCAGACTGTATTGTATTGTCTCCTACCAGACTGACTGTATTGTATTGTCTCCTACCAGACTGTATTGTATTGTATTGTCTCCTACCAGACTGTATTGTATTGTACTGTATTGTATTGTCTCCTACCAGACTGTATTGTATTGTCTCCTACCAGACTGTATTGTATTGTCTCCTACCAGACTGTATTGTCTCCAGACTGTATTGTATTGTCCTACCAGACTACCAGACTGTATTGTATTGTCTCCTACCAGACTGTATTGTATTGTATTGTCTCCTACCAGACTGTATTGTATTGTCTCCTACCAGACTGTATTGTATTGTATTGTCTCCTACCAGACTGTATTGTCTCCTACCAGACTGTATTGTATTGTCTCCTACCAGACTGTATTGTATTGTCTCCTACCAGACTGTATTGTATTGTATTGTCTCCTACCAGACTGTACCAGACTGTATTGTATTGTCTCCTACCAGACTGTATTGTATTGTATTGTCTCCTACCAGACTGTATTGTATTGTCTCCTACCAGACTGTATTGTATTGTATTGTCTCCTACCAGACTGTATTGTATTGTATTGTCTCCTACCAGACTGTATTGTATTGTCTCCTACCAGACTGTATTGTATTGTATTGTCTCCTACCAGACTGTATTGTATTGTCTCCTACCAGACTGTATTGTATACCAGACTGTATTGTCTCTACCAGTCCTACCAGACTGTATTGTATTGTATTGTCTCCTACCAGACTGTATTGTATTGTATTGTCTCCTACCAGACTGTATTGTATTGTCTCCTACCAGACTGTATTGTATTGTCTCCTACCAGACTGTATTGTATTGTCTCCTACCAGACTGTATTGTATTGTCTCCTACCAGACTGTATTGTATTGTATTGTCTCCTACCAGACTGTATTGTATTGTATTGTCTCCTACCAGACTGTATTGTATTGTCTCCTACCAGACTGTATTGTATTGTCTCCTACCAGACTGTATTGTATTGTATTGTCTCCTACCAGACTGTATTGTATTGTCTCCTACCAGACTGTATTGTATTGTATTGTCTCCTACCAGACTGTATTGTATTGTCTCCTACCAGACTGTATTGTATTGTATTGTCTCCTACCAGACTGTATTGTATTGTCTCCTACCAGACTGTATTGTATTGTCTCCTACCAGACTGTATTGTATTGTCTCCTACCAGGTATTGTCTCCTACCAGACTGTATTGTATTGTCTCCTACCAGACTGTATTGTATTGTCTCCTACCAGACTGTATTGTATTGTATTGTCTCCTACCAGACTGTATTGTATTGCCTCCTACCAGACTGTATTGTATTGTCTCCTACCAGACTGTATTGTATTGTATTGCCTCCTACCAGACTGTATTGTATTGTATTGCCTCCTACCAGACTGTATTGTATTGTCTCCTACCAGACTGTATTGTATTGCCTCCTACCAGACTGTATTGTATTGTATTGTCTCCTACCAGACTGTATTGTATTGTATGTCTGCCTATTGTATTGTATTGTCTCCTACCAGACTGTATTGTATTGTCTCCTACCAGACTGTATTGTATTGTATTGTCTCCTACCAGACTGTATTGTATTGTCTCCTACCAGACTGTATTGTATTGTCTCCTACCAGACTGTATTGTATTGTCTCCTACCAGACTGTATTGTATTTGTCTCCTACCAGACTGTATTGTATTGTCTCCTACCAGACTGTATTGTATTGTATTGTCTCCTACCAGACTGTATTGTATTTGTCTCCTACCAGACTGTATTGTATTGTCTCCTACCAGACTGTATTGTATTGTATTCTCCTACCAGACTGTATTGTATTGTATTCTCCTACCAGACTGTATTGTATTGTATTGTATTGTCTCCTACCAGACTGTATTGTATTGTCTCCTACCAGACTGTATTGTATTGTCTCCTACCAGACTGTATTGTATTGTCTCCTACCAGACTGTATTGTATTGCCTCCTACCAGACTGTATTGTATTGTGTCTCTACCAGACTGTGGCTGTATTGTATTGTCTCCTACTAGACTGTGTATTGCCTACCAGATCATTGTATTGCCTCCTACTAGACTGTATTGTATTGTATTGTTCCCCCCTATTGTATTGTCTCCTACCAGACTGTATTAGGCTGTTCCCTACCAGACTGCATGACAGTTGTCTCCTACCAGACTGTATTGTATTGTTCCTACCACAGACTTGTATTGTATTGTTCCACAGACTGTATTGTATTGTATTGCCTCCTAGATCAGACTGTATTGTATTGCTTACCACCAGACTGTATTGTATTGTTCCTACCAGACTGTATTGTATTGTATTGTCTCCTACCAGACTGTATTGTATTGTATTGTTCTACCACTGTATTGTATTGTCTCTACCAGACTGTGTCTCCTACCAGACATTGTATTGTCTCCTACCAGACTGTATTGTATTGTCTCCTGGACTGTATTGTATTGTATTGTCTCTACCAGACTGTATTGTATTGTATTTCTCCTACCAGACTGTATTGTATTGTCTCCTGCAGACTGTATTGTATTGTATTCTCCTACCAGACTGTATTGTATTATTGTCTCCTACCAGACTGTATTGTATTGTCTCCTACCAGACTGTGTATTGTATTGCCTCCTACCAGACTGTATTTGTTGTCTCCTACCAGACTGTGCTTGTTATATTGTCTTTCCTACCAGACTGTATTGTGTTGTGTGCCTCCTACCAGACTGTAGTGTATTGTATTGTATTGTCTCCTACCAGACTGTATTGTATTGTCTCTACCAGACTGTATTGTATTGTCTCTACCAGACTGTATTGTATTGTCTCCTACCAGACTGTATTGTATTGTCTCCTACCAGACTGTATTGTATTGTATTGTCTCCTACCAGACTGTATTGTATTGTCTCCTACCAGACTGTATTGTATTGTATTGTCTCCTACCAGACTGTATTGTATTGTCTCCTACCAGACTGTATTGTATTGTATTGTCTCCTACCAGACTGTATTGTATTGTATTGTCCTACCAGACTGTATTGTATTGTCTCCTACCAGACTGTATTGTATTGTCTCCTACCAGACTGTATTTGTCTCCTACCAGACTGTATTGCCTCCTACCAGACTGTATTGTATTGTCTCCTACCAGACTGTATTGTATTGTATTGTCTCCTACCTAGACTGTATTGTATTGTATTCTCCTACCAGACTGTATTGTATTGTATTGTCTCCTACCAGACTGTATTGTATTGTCTCCTACCAGACTGTATTGTATTGTGTGTCTCCTACCAGACTGTATTGTATTGTCTCCTACCAGACTGTATTGTATTGTCTCCTACCAGACTGTATTGTATTTGTATTGTCTCCTACCAGACTGTATTGTATTGTCTCCTACCAGACTGTATTGTATTGTCTCTACCAGACTGTATTGTATTGTCTCCTACCAGACTGTATTGTATTGTATTGTCTCCTACCAGACTGTATTGTATTGTCTCCTACCAGACTGTATTGTATTGTATTGTCTCCTACCAGACTGTATTGTATTGTTCCTACCAGACTGTATTGACTGTATTGTATTGTATTGTCTCCTACCAGACTAATTGTATTGTATTGTCTCCTACCAGACTGTATTGTATTGTATTGTCTCCTACCAGACTGTATTGTATTGTCTCCTACCAGACTGTATTGTAGTCATTGTCTCCTACCAGACTGTATTGTATTGTATTGTCTCCTACCAGACTGTATTGTATTGTATTGTCCTACCAGACTGTATTGTATTGTATTGCCTCCCTACCAGTCTGTATTGTATTGTCTCCTACCAGACTGTATTGTATTGTCTCCTACCAGACTGTATTGTATTGTCTCCTACCAGACTGTATTGTATTGCCTCCTACCAGACTGTATTGTATTGTATTGTCTCCTACCAGACTGTATTGTATTGTATTGTCTCCTACCAGACTGTATTGTATTGTCTGCCTCCTACCAGGACTGTATTGTATTGCCTCCTACCAGACTGTATTGTATTGTATTGCCTCCTACCAGATTGTTGTGGCTTGTCTCCTACCAGACTGTATTGTATTGTCTCCTACCAGACTGTATTGTATTGTATTGCCTCCTACAGACTGTGTTGTATTGTCTCCTACCAGACTGTATTAGACTGTGTATTGTCTCCTACCAGACTGTATTGTAGGTGGCTGCCTCCTACTGTGACTGTAGTGTATTGTCTCTACCAGACTGTATTGTATTGCTCTCCTACTAGACTGTATTGTATTGTCTCTCTACCAGACTGTATTGTATTGTCTCCTACCAGACTGTATTGTAATTGTCTCCTACCAGACTGTAGTATTGTATTGTCTCCTACCAGACTGTATTGTATTGTATTGTCTCCTACCAGACTGTATTGTATTGTCTCCTACCAGACTGTATTGTATTGTATTGTCTCCTACCAGACTGTATTGTATTGTATTCACCAGACTGTATTGTATTGTATTGCCTCCTACCAGACTGTATTGTATTGTCTCCTACCAGACTGTATTGTATTGTCTCCTACCAGACTGTATTGTATTGTCTCCTACCAGACTGTATTGTATTGTATTGCCTCCTACCAGACTGTATTGTATTGTATTGTCTCCTACCAGACTGTATTGTATTGTATTGTCTCCTACCAGACTGACTGTATTGTATTGTCTCCAGACCACTCCTACCAGACTGTATTGTATTGTCTCCTACCAGACTGTATTGTATTGTATTGTCTCCTACCAGACTGTATTGTATTGTCTCCTACCAGACTGTATTGTATTGTCTCCTACCAGACTGTATTGTATTGTATTGCCTCCTACCAGACTGTATTGTATTGTCTCCTACCAGACTGTATTGTATTGTATTGTCTCCTACCAGACTGTATTGTATTGTATTGTCTCCTACCAGACTGTATTGCATTGTATTGTCTCCTACCAGACTGTATTGTATTGTCTCTACAGACTGTATTGTATTGTATTGTCTCCTACCAGACTGTAT
Source organism: Oncorhynchus nerka (assembly GCF_034236695.1). Classification (NCBI taxonomy): domain Eukaryota; kingdom Metazoa; phylum Chordata; class Actinopteri; order Salmoniformes; family Salmonidae; genus Oncorhynchus; species Oncorhynchus nerka. The sequence goes on from NW_027037200.1 coordinate 6,477, forward strand.
TGTATTGTATTGTCTCCTACCAGACTGTATTGTATTGTCTCCTACCAGACTGTATTGTATTGTCTCCTACCAGACTGTATTGTATTGTCTCCTACCAGACTGTATTGTATTGTCTCCTACCAGACTGTATTGTATTGTCTCCTACCAGACTGTATTGTATTGTATTGTCTCCTACCAGACTGTATTGTATTGTATTGTCTCCTACCAGACTGTATTGTATTGTATTGTCTCCTACCAGACTGTATTGTATTGTATTGTCTCCTACCAGACTGTATTGTATTGCCTCCTACCAGACTGTATTGTATTGCTCCTACCAGACTGTATTGTATTGTATTGTCTCCTACCAGACTGTATTGTATTGTTCTCCTGACTGTATTGTATTGTATTGTCTCCTACCAGACTGTATTGTGTATTGCCTCCTACTAGACTGTATTGTATTGTCTCCTACCAGACTGTATTGTATTGTATTGTCTCCTACCAGACTGTATTGTATTGTATTGTCTCCTACCAGACTGTATTGTCTCCTACCAGACTGTATTGTATTGCCTCCTACCAGACTGTATTGTATTGTATTGTCTCCTACCAGACTGTATTGTATTGTATTGTCTCCTACCAGACTGTATTGTATTGTCTCCTACCAGACTGTATTGTATTGTATTGTCTCCTACCAGACTGTATTGTATTGTATTGTCTCCTACCAGACTGTATTGTATTGTCTCCTACCAGACTGTATTGTATTGTCTCCTACCAGACTGTATTGTATTGTCTCCTACCAGACTGTATTGTATTGTCTCCTACCAGACTGTATTGTATTGTCTCCTACCAGACTGTATTGTATTGTATTGTCTCCTACCAGACTGTATTGTATTGTCTCCTACCAGACTGTATTGTATTGTATTGTCTCCTACCAGACTGTATTGTATTGTATTGTCTCCTACCAGACTGTATTGTATTGTATTGTCTCCTACCAGACTGTATTGTATTGTCTCCTACCAGACTGTATTGTATTGTATTGTCTCCTACCAGACTGTATTGTATTGTCTCCTACCAGCTGTATTGTATTGTATTGTCTCCTACCAGACTGTATTGTATTGTATTGTCTCCTACCAGACTGTATTGTATTGTCTCCTACCAGACTGTATTGTCTCCTACCAGACTGTATTGTATTGTCTCCTACCAGACTGTATTGTATTGTCTCCTACCAGACTGTATTGTATTGTCTCCTACCAGACTGTATTGTATTGTCTCCTACCAGACTGTATTGTATTGTATTGTCTCCTACCAGACTGTATTGTATTGTATTGTCTCCTACCAGACTGTATTGTATTGTATTGTCTCCTACCAGACTGTATTGTATTGTCTCCTACCAGACTGTATTGTATTGTATTGTCTCCTACCAGACTGTATTGTATTGTCTCCTACCAGACTGTATTGTATTGTATTGTCTCCTACCAGACTGTATTGTATTGTCTCCTACCAGACTGTATTGTATTGTATTGTCTCCTACCAGACTGTATTGTATTGTCTCCTACCAGACTGTATTGTATTTGTCTCCTACCAGACTGTATTGTATTGTCTCCTACCAGACCGTATTGTATTGTATTGTATTGTATTGTCTCCTACCAGACTGTATTGTATTGTATTGTCTCCTACCAGACTGTATTGTATTGTCTCCTACCAGACTGTATTGTATTGTCTCCTACCAGACTGTATTGTATTGTATTGCCTCCTACCAGACTGTATTGTATTGTCTCCTACCAGACTGTATTGTATTGTATTGTCTCCTACCAGACTGTATTGTATTGTATTGCCTCCTACCAGACTGTATTGTATTGTATTGTCTCCTACCAGACTGTATTGTATTGTCTCCTACCAGACTGTATTGTATTGTATTGTCTCCTACCAGACTGTATTGTATTGCCTCCTACCAGACTGTATTGTATTGTCTCCTACCAGACTGTATTGTATTGCCTCCTACCAGACTGTATTGTATTGTATTGTCTCCTACCAGACTGTATTGTATTGTATTGTCTCCTACCAGACTGTATTGTATTGTATTGTCTCCTACCAGACTGTATTGTATTGTATTGTCTCCTACCAGACTGTATTGTATTGTCTCCTACCAGACTGTATTGTATTGTATTGTCTCCTACCAGACTGTATTGTATTGTCTCCTACCAGACTGTATTGTATTGTATTGTCTCCTACCAGACTGTATTGTATTGTATTGTCTCCTACCAGACTGTATTGTATTGTCTCCTACCAGACTGTATTGTATTGTATTGTCTCCTACCAGACTGTATTGTATTGTATTGTCTCCTACCAGACTGTATTGTATTGTCTCCTACCAGACTGTATTGTATTGTATTGTCTCCTACCAGACTGTATTGTATTGTCTCCTACCAGACTGTATTGTATTGTATTGTCTCCTACCAGACTGTATTGTATTGTCTCCTACCAGACTGTATTGTATTGTCTCCTACCAGACTGTATTGTATTGTATTGTCTCCTACCAGACTGTATTGTATTGTATTGTCTCCTACCAGACTGTATTGTATTGTATTGTCTCCTACCAGACTGTATTGTATTGTCTCCTACCAGACTGTATTGTATTGTCTCCTACCAGACTGTATTGTATTGTCTCCTACCAGACTGTATTGTATTGTCTCCTACCAGACTGTATTGTATTGTCTCCTACCAGACTGTATTGTATTGTCTCCTACCAGACTGTATTGTATTGTATTGTCTCCTACCAGACTGTATTGTATTGTATTGTCTCCTACCAGACTGTATTGTATTGTATTGTCTCCTACCAGACTGTATTGTATTGTCTCCTACCAGACTGTATTGTATTGTCTCCTACCAGACTGTATTGTATTGTCTCCTACCAGACTGTATTGTATTGTATTGTCTCCTACCAGACTGTATTGTATTGTCTCCTACCAGACTGTATTGTATTGTATTGTCTCCTACCAGACTGTATTGTATTGTATTGTCTCCTACCAGACTGTATTGTATTGTATTGTCTCCTACCAGACTGTATTGTATTGTCTCCTACCAGACTGTATTGTATTGTATTCCTCCTACCAGATTGTATTGTATTGTCTCCTACCAGACTGTATTGTATTGTATTGTCTCCTACCAGACTGTATTGTATTGTCTCCTACCAGACTGTATTGTATTGTATTGTCTCCTACCAGACTGTATTGTATTGTATTGTCTCCTACCAGACTGTATTGTATTGTATTGTCTCCTACCAGACTGTATTGTATTGTATTGTCTCCTACCAGACTGTATTGTATTGTATTCTCCTACCAGACTGTATTGTATTGTCTCCTACCAGACTGTATTGTATTGTATTGTCTCCTACCAGACTGTATTGTATTGTCTCCTACCAGACTGTATTGTATTGTCTCCTACCAGACTGTATTGTATTGTCTCCTACCAGACTGTATGCATTGTATTGTCTCCTACCAGACTGTATTGTATTGTCTCCTACCAGACTGTATTGTATTGTATTGTCTCCTACCAGACTGTATTGTATTGTATTGTCTCCTACCAGACTGTATTGTATTGTATTGTCTCCTACCAGACTGTATTGTATTGTATTGTCTCCTACCAGACTGTATTGTATTGTCTCCTACCAGACTGTATTGTATTGTATTGTCTCCTACCAGACTGTATTGTATTGTATTGCCTCCTACCAGACTGTATTGTATTGTATTGTCTCCTACCAGACTGTATTGTATTGTCTCCTACCAGACTGTATTGTATTGTCTCCTACCAGACTGTATTGTATTGTATTGTCTCCTACCAGACTGTATTGTATTGTATTGTCTCCTACCAGACTGTATTGTATTGTCTCCTACCAGACTGTATTGTATTGTATTGTCTCCTACCAGACTGTATTGTATTGTATTGTCTCCTACCAGACTGTATTGTATTGTCTCCTACCAGACTGTATTGTATTGTATTGTCTCCTACCAGACTGTATTGTATTGTATTGTCTCCTACCAGACTGTATTGTATTGTATTGTCTCCTACCAGACTGTATTGTATTGTCTCCTACCAGACTGTATTGTATTGTATTGTCTCCTACCAGACTGTATTGTATTGTCTCCTACCAGACTGTATTGTATTGTATTGCCTCCTACCAGACTGTATTGTATTGTATTGTCTCCTACCAGACTGTATTGTATTGTATTGTCTCCTACCAGACTGTATTGTATTGTATTGTCTCCTACCAGACTGTATTGTATTGTATTGTCTCCTACCAGACTGTATTGTATTGTCTCCTACCAGACTGTATTGTATTGTATTGTCTCTACCAGACTGTATTGTATTGTATTGTCTCCTACCAGACTGTATTGTATTGTATTGTATTGTCTCCTACCAGACTGTATTGTATTGTATTGTCTCCTAGACTGTATTGTATTGTATTGTCTCCTACCAGACTGTATTGTATTGTCTCCTACCAGACTGTATTGTATTGTATTGTCTCCTACCAGACTGTATTGTATTGTCTCCTACCAGACTGTATTGTATTGTCTCCTACCAGACTGTATTGTATTGTCTCCTACCAGACTGTATTGTATTGTCTCCTACCAGACTGTATTGTATTGTATTGTCTCCTACCAGACTGTATTGTATTGTCTCCTACCAGACTGTATTGTATTGTCTCCTACCAGACTGTATTGTATTGTATTGTCTCCTACCAGACTGTATTGTATTGTATTGTCTCCTACCAGACTGTATTGTATTGTCTCCTACCAGACTGTATTGTATTGTATTGTCTCCTACCAGACTGTATTGTATTGTCTCCTACCAGACTGTATTGTATTGTCTCCTACCAGACTGTATTGTATTGTATTGTCTCCTACCAGATTGTATTGTCTCCTACCAGACTGTATTGTATTGTATTCTCCTACCAGACTGTATTGTATTGTCTCCTACCAGACTGTATTGTATTGTCTCCTATTGTATTGTCTCCTACCAGACTGTATTGTATTGTCTCCTACCAGACTGTATTGTATTGTATTGTCTCCTACCAGACTGTATTGTATTGTCTCCTACCAGACTGTATTGTATTGTCTCCTACCAGACTGTATTGTATTGTATTGTCTCCTACCAGACTGTATTGTATTGTATTGTCTCCTACCAGACTGTATTGTATTGTATTGTCTCCTACCAGACTGTATTGTATTGTATTGTCTCCTACCAGACTGTATTGTATTGTATTGTCTCCTCTCCTACCAGACTGTATTGTATTGTATTGTCTCCTACCAGACTGTATTGTATTGTATTGTCTCCTACCAGACTGTATTGTATTGTATTGTCTCCTACCAGACTGTATTGTATTGTCTCCTACCAGACTGTATTGTATTGTCTCCTACCAGACTGTATTGTATTGTATTGTATTGTCTCCTACCAGACTGTATTGTATTGTCTCCTACCAGACTGTATTGTATTGTATTGTCTCCTACCAGACTGTATTGTATTGTATTGTCTCCTACCAGACTGTATTGTATTGTCTCCTACCAGACTGTATTGTATTGTCTCCTACCAGACTGTATTGTATTGTCTCCTACCAGACTGTATTGTATTGTATTGTCTCCTACCAGACTGTATTGTATTTTATTGTCTCCTACCAGACTGTATTGTATTGTCTCCTACCAGACTGTATTGTATTGTCTCCTACCAGACTGTATTGTATTGTATTGTCTCCTACCAGACTGTATTGTATTGTATTGTCTCCTACCAGACTGTATTGTATTGTCTCCTACCAGACTGTATTGTATTGTATTGTCTCCTACCAGACTGTATTGTATTGTCTCCTACCAGACTGTATTGTATTGTATTGTATTGCCTCCTACCAGACTGTATTGTATTGTATTGTCTCCTACCAGACTGTATTGTATTGTATTGTCTCCTACCAGACTGTATTGTATTGTATTGCCTCCTACCAGACTGTATTGTATTGTATTGTCTCCTACCAGACTGTATTGTATTGTATTGTCTCCTACCAGACTGTATTGTATTGTCTCCTACCAGACTGTATTGTATTGTCTCCTACCAGACTGTATTGTATTGTATTGTCTCCTACCAGACTGTATTGTATTGTATTGTCTCCTACCAGACTGTATTGTATTGTATTGTCTCCTACCAGACTGTATTGTATTGTCTCCTACCAGACTGTATTGTATTGTATTGTCTCCTACCAGACTGTATTGTATTGTCTCCTACCAGACTGTATTGTATTGTCTCCTACCAGACTGTATTGTATTGTCTCCTACCAGACTGTATTGTATTGTATTGTCTCCTACCAGACTGTATTGTATTGTCTCCTACCAGACTGTATTGTATTGTCTCCTACCAGACTGTATTGTATTGTCTCCTACCAGACTGTATTGTATTGTATTGTCTCCTACCAGACTGTATTGTATTGTCTCCTACCAGACTGTATTGTATTGTATTGTCTCCTACCAGACTGTATTGTATTGTATTGTCTCCTACCAGACTGTATTGTATTGTATTGTCTCCTACCAGACTGTATTGTATTGTCTCCTACCAGACTGTATTGTATTGTATTGTCTCCTACCAGACTGTATTGTATTGTATTGTCTCCTACCAGACTGTATTGTATTGTCTCCTACCAGACTGTATTGTATTGTATTGTCTCCTACCAGACTGTATTGTATTGTCTCCTACCAGACTGTATTGTATTGTATTGTCTCCTACCAGACTGTATTGTATTGTATTGTCTCCTACCAGACTGTATTGTATTGTATTGTCTCCTACCAGACTGTATTGTATTGTATTGTCTCCTACCAGACTGTATTGTATTGTATTGTCTCCTACCAGACTGTATTGTATTGTATTGTATTGCCTCCTACCAGACTGTATTGTATTGTATTGTCTCCTACCAGACTGTATTGTATTGTATTGTCTCCTACCAGACTGTATTGTATTGTATTGTCTCCTACCAGACTGTATTGTATTGTCTCCTACCAGACTGTATTGTATTGTCTCCTACCAGACTATTGTATTCCTACCAGACTGTATTGTATTGTATTGTCTCCTACCAGACTGTATTGTATTGTATTGTCTCCTACCAGACTGTATTGTATTGTCTCCTACCAGACTGTATTGTATTGTATTGTCTCCTACCAGACTGTATTGTATTGTCTCCTACCAGACTGTATTGTATTGTATTGTATTGTCTCCTACCAGACTGTATTGTATTGTCTCCTACCAGACTGTATTGTATTGTATTGTCTCCTACCAGACTGTATTGTATTGTATTGTCTCCTACCAGACTGTATTGTATTGTCTCCTACCAGACTGTATTGTATTTTGTCTCCTACCAGACTGTATTGTATTGTCTCCTACCAGACTGTATTGTATTGTATTGTCTCCTACCAGACTGTGTATTGTATTGTCTCCTACCAGACTGTATTGTATTGTCTCCTACCAGACTGTATTGTATTGTCTCCTACCAGACTGTATTGTATTGTCTCCTACCAGACTGTATACCAGACTGTATTGTATTGTCTCCTACCAGACTGTATTGTATTGTATTGTCTCCTACCAGACTGTATTGTATTGTCTCCTACCAGACTGTATTGTATTGTCTCCTACCAGACTGTATTGTATTGTATTGTCTCCTACCAGACTGTATTGTATTGTATTGTCTCCTACCAGACTGTATTGTATTGTATTGTCTCCTACCAGACTGTATTGTATTGTATTGTCTCCTACCAGACTGTATTGTATTGTATTGTCTCCTACCAGACTGTATTGTATTGTCTCCTACCAGACTGTATTGTATTGTCTCCTACCAGACTGTATTGTATTGTATTGTCTCCTACCAGACTGTATTGTATTGTCTCCTACCAGACTGTATTGTATTGTCTCCTACCAGACTGTATTGTATTGTCTCCTACCAGACTGTATTGTATTGCCTCCTACCAGACTGTATTGTATTGTCTCTACTAGACTGTATTGTATTGTATTGTCTCCTACCAGACTGTATTGTATTGTCTCCTACCAGACTGTATTGTATTGTCTCCTACCAGACTGTATTGTATTGTATTGTCTCCTACCAGACTGTATTGTATTGTCTCCTACCAGACTGTATTGTATTGTATTGTCTCCTACCAGACTGTATTGTATTGTATTGCCTCCTACCAGACTGTATTGTATTGTCTCCTACCAGACTGTATTGTATTGTCTCCTACCAGACTGTTTGTATTGTATTGTATTGTCTCCTACCAGACTGTATTGTATTGTATTGTCTCCTACCAGACTGTATTTGTATTGTCTCCTACCAGACTGTATTGTATTGTCTCTACCAGACTGTATTGTATTGTATTGTCTCCTGTATTGTATTGTCTCCTACCAGACTGTATTGTATTGTATTGTCTCCTACCAGACTGTATTGTATTGTCTCCTACCAGACTGTATTGTATTGTATTGTCTCCTACCAGACTGTATTGTATTGTATTGTCTCCTACCAGACTGTATTGTTGTATTGACTGTATTGTATTGTACCTCCTACCAGACTGTATTGTATTGCCTCCTACCAGACTGTATTGTATTGTATTGTCTCCTACCAGACTGTATTGTATTGTCTCCTACCAGACTGTATTGTATTGTATTGTCTCTACCAGACTGTATTGTATTGTATTGTCTCCTACCAGACTGTATTGTATTGTATTGTCTCCTACCAGACTGTATTGTATTGTCTCCTTGTATTGTATTGTCTCCTACCAGACTGTATTGTATTGTATTGTCTCCTACCAGACTGTATTGTATTGTCTCCTACCAGACTGTATTGTATTGTATTTGTCTCCTACCAGATCATTGTATTGTATTGTCTCCTACCAGACTGTATTGTATTGTCTCCTACCAGACTGTATTGTATTGTCTCCTGCCAGACTGTATTGTATTGTATTGTCTCCTACCAGACCGTATTGTATTGTCTCCTACCAGACTGTATTGTATTGTATTGTCTCCTACCAGACTGTATTGTATTGTCTCCTACCAGACTGTATTGTATTGTATTGTCTCCTACCAGACTGTATTGTATTGTCTCCTACCAGACTGTATTGTATTGTATTGTCTCCTACCAGACTGTATTGTATTGTATTGTCTCTACCAGACTGTATTGTATCGTCTCCTACTGACTGTATTGTATTGTCTCCTACCAGACTGTATTGTATTGTCTCCTACCAGACTGTATTGTATTGTATTGTATTGCCTCCTACTAGACTGTATTGTATTGTATTGTCTCCTACCAGACTGTATTGTATTGTATTGTCTCCTACCAGACTGTATTGTATTGTATTGTCTCCTACCAGACTGTATTGTATTGTCTCCTACCAGATTGTATTGTATTGTCTCCTACCAGACTGTATTGTATTGTATTGTCTCTACCAGACTGTATTGTATTGTATTGTCTCCTACTAGACTGTATTGTATTGTATTGTCTCCTACCAGACTGTATTGTATTGTATTGTTCCTACCAGACTGTATTGTATTGTCTCCTACCAGACTGTATTGTATTGTATTGTCTCCTACCAGACTGTATTGTATTGTCTCCTACTAGACTGTATTGTATTGTCTCCTACCAGACTGTATTGTATTGTATTGTCCCTACCAGACTGTATTGTATTGTCTCCTACCAGACTGTATTGTATTGCTTGTCTCCTACCAGACTGTATTGTATTGTCTCCTACCAGACTGTATTGTATTGTCTCCTACCAGACTGTATTGTATTGTCTCCTACCAGACTGTATTGTATTGTATTGCCTCCTACCAGACTGTATTGTATCGTCTCCTACCAGACTGTATTGTATTGTCTCCTACCAGACTGTATGTATTGTATTGTCTCCTACCAGACTGTATTGTATTGTATTGTCTCCTACCAGACTGTATTGTATTGTCTCCTACCAGACTGTATTGTTCCTACTGTAGACTGTAGCTTTGTATTGCTCCTACCAGATTGTAGCTGTATTGTATTGTCTCCTACCAGACTGTATTGTGGCTTGTACGTCATTCTACCAGACTGCATTGTATTGTTCCTACCAATTGTATTGTAGTTGCCCCCTACTAACTGTATTGTATTGTATTGTCTCCTACCAGACTGTATTGTATTGTATTGTCTCCTACCAGACTGCTTGTATTGTATTGTCTCCTACCAGACTGTATTGTATTGTCTCCTACCAGACTGTATTGTATTGTATTGTCTCCTACCAGACTGTATTGTATTGTATTGTCTCCTACCAGACTGTATTGTATTGTCTCCTACCAGACTGTATTGTATTGTATTGTCTCCTACCAGACTGTATTGTATTGTCTCCTACCAGACTGTATTGTATTGTATTGTCTCCTACCAGACTGTATTGTGTATTGTCTCCTACCAGACTGTATTGTATTGTATTGTCTCCTACCAGACTGTATTGTGTGTATTGTCTCCTACCAGACTGTATTGTATTGTATTGTCTCCTACCAGACTGTATTGTATTGTCTCCTACCAGACTGTATTGTATTGTCTCCTACCAGACTGTATTGTATTGTATTGTCTCCTACCAGACTGTATTGTATTGTCTCCTACCAGACTGTATTGTATTGTCTCCTACCAGACTGTATTGTATTGTATTGTCTCCTACCAGACTGTATTGTATTGTCTCCTACCAGACTGTATTGTATTGTCTCCTACCAGACTGTATTGTATTGTACTGTCTCCTACCAGACTGTATTGTATTGTATTGTCTCCTACCAGACTGTATTGTATGTGTCTCCTACCAGACTGTATTGTATTGTATCGTCCTACCAGACTGTATTGTATTGTATTGTCTCCTACCAGACTGTATTGTATTGTATTGTCTCCTACCAGACTGTATTGTATTGTATTGTCTCCTACCAGACTGTATTGTGTATTGTCTCCTACCAGACTGTATGTATTGTATTGTCTCCTACCAGACTGTATTGTATTGTCTCCTACCAGACTGTATTGTATTGTCTCCTACCAGACTGTATTGTATTGTGCTCCTACCAGACTGTATTGTATTGTCTCCTACCAGACTGTATTGTATTGTCTCCTACCAGACTGGTATTGTATTGTCTCCTACCAGACTGTATTGTATTGTATTGTCTCCTACCAGACTGTATTGTATTGTCTCCTACCAGACTGTATTGTATTGTATTGTCTCCTACCAGACTGTATTGTATTGTCTCCTACCAGACTGTATTGTATTGTATTGTCTCCTACCAGACTGTATTGTATTGTCTCCTACCAGACTGTATTGTATTGTCTCCTACCAGACTGTATTTATTGTATTGTCTCCTACCAGACTGTATTGTATTGTATTGTCTCTACCAGACTGTATTGTATTGTCTCCTACCAGACTGTATTGTATTGTCTCCTACCAGACTGTATTGTATTGTCTCCTACCAGACTGTATTGTATTGTCTCCTACCAGACTGTATTGTATTGTATTGTCTCCTACCAGACTGTATTGT
>NW_027037201.1:0-18005 GCF_034236695.1 Oncorhynchus nerka
AGTCTAGTTGTTACCATTACCATAATTAATACTAATTCTTTGAGACTGTGGTCCCAGCTCTCTTCAGGTCATTGACCAGGTCCTGCTGTGTAGTTCTGGGCTGATCCCTCACCTTCCTCATGATCATTGATGCCCCACGAGGTGAGATCTTGCCATGGAGCCCCAGACCGAGGTTGATTGACCGTCATCTTGAACTTCTTCCCTTTTCTAATAATTGCGCCAACAGTTGTTGCCTTCTCACCAAGCTGCTTGCATATTGGTTGGTAGGTGATCAACTAATTAGGTCATGCAATAAAAATGCAGATTAATTACTTAGAAATCATACAGTGTGATTTTCTGGATTTTTGTTTTAGGAGTCCGTCTCTCCCAGTTGAAGTGTACCTATGATAAACATTACAGACCTCTACATGCTTTGTAAGTAGGAAAACCTGCAAAATTGGCATGTGTATCAAATACTTGTTCTCCCCATTGTACCTCTATAGGCACTATTAGGAAAATGATGAACTCAAGCGCAATTCACGTAATTTATACGAGCTGGATATTTTGACCGTTGACACTGAAAATACTTGTATTTCATTACAATAACTGTCTTATGCGTCTCCTTAGTTTTTGTGAACACAGTGCTTATTGTGGTAATATGTATGGAGAGAAGCCTTCATGAACCCATGTATCTGTTTCTGTGCAGTTTGTTTGTAAATGACTTGTATGGTACCACTGGTTTGTTTCCTGCTCTCATGACTCATTTGGTTTCAGATGACCATACAGTTTCCACTGTGTTCTGTTACCTACAGATCTTTGCATTTACACATGGAACCATTGAATTCAGCAATTGTCCTATGACAGGTACCTTGCTACTGTATATATTATCCACTGCAGTATTACAGCATCATGACAACCAACAGGGCGTGTATTTTAATGTGTGTAATATGGTGTACTCTTTGCAAAAAGCATCATAACACTGACTTTAACCATTCGTTTGCAATTGTGCCGAACGTTATAGACAAAGTGTATTGTGTCTATGATGTTATAGACTAAGTTAAGCCCACCTTATTGCCCACCTGCCACCATTACGTCCATCCCTAATGGGAAATAGGCCCTTTAAGGTGGTGGGACAACCACACATCCATCTAGTTTTTCAAGTGCCACTGTGAGATATGTTTGACCCACAGAATAAAACAAGACAGTAAGGGTAATGATGATTGTGTTGTATGTATAAGGCACAGTGGTTGTGTACTCCATCCATCGTGGTAAAAAGCTGTAAAAGTTTAGGAGTTCTGTCATCTTAAGATTATGTCCGAAACACCCGTAATTTTTACTCCATGCATACCTTACTATGGGGAAAGCAGAAGCTAATAACACAATAACAAGAGCATAATAAACATGTTTATTGAGTCATTAGGTACTGAGGTCATTAGTCCACTCTATCACCTCGTTCCCTGGGACCCAATTAATGCACTCTATTAACCTGTAGAGACCTGAGGGGCTCAAGGAGATGCACAGCTTGGATTCGAATGCACACCAAATGGTTCCTATTCCCTATATTGACCAGAGCCCACTTGGTCAAAGGTGGTGCACTCTTATAGGGAATAGAGTGCCATTTGGGATGCCCACCATCTGTCATCGCTCTGGGAGTGTAGACTCGAAAGTATACTGTAGGCCTAGGATCGCCTAGAGTGACAATAAGGGTCCCCACTTTTACCTCAGCAGGAATAGCTCTGGGCCTAGGTTTTAATATATCTCTATGAATTAGGGTCCAGAGTTATTCTCTCTTTTCTCTTGTTAGGTCATGTGTTTGGGGAAACCGTTCCTGTCAAAGGCTTTGGATTGGTTTCACTGAACCATTTATTTATTGTAGGGACAGAGCCGGCTGAGGCGTGAAAGCCTGACGCATCCCGCTAGGCGTGGATTCTGACAGGCTGGCTGAGGCATGGGAGCCTGGCCCGAGTTGGGTGAGGATAACGGGGAAGCCCGACGGGCCAGCTGAGGCCCCCGGCTACATTGGCAGCGGCACTCTGACCCGACGTCACCTACAAAAACAAAAACAAAACTGCCTGGTGCTTCAAATTGTGGTGTCAGCCCTCTGCAAGGCCAGACGCTGGAGACGAGATGGAAGTACAGGAGTGAACATTTAATTAATAAACAGATGTGAAACAGGACAGGACAGCATTTGGACATTAATGCTGACACAGGGATGAAACAGAGGAACAGACAGATATAGGGAAGTTAATCAAAACGTGAAGGAGTACAGGTGAGTCCAATGAAGCGCTGATGCGGGAATGATTGGCTGCCTGGCGCCCCTCGAGCTCCAGGGATGGGGAGCAGGCGTGACAATTTATTGGAACTTGGCGCACAATACATAGCACACAAACTCCTCCAAAAACTTTAATGATAGATCTGATAGCTTTGTCTGCCCAGCCCATTGGTGTTGCCACAAACAGTGCATTCAGAAAGTATTCAGACACCTTTCCTTTTTCTACATTTTGTTACATTACAGCCTTATTAAAAATGGATTGAATAAATAAAATCCTCAATCTACATACAATACCATATAATAACAAAGCAAAAACAGGTTTTCATAGGAATACCTTATTTACAGAAGTATTCAGACTTTTTGCTATGAGACTCGAAATTTAGCTCAGGTACATCCTGTTTCCATTGATCATCCTTGAGATGTTTCTACAACTTGATTGGAGTCCAACTGTGGTATATTCATTTGATTGGACGTTATTTGGAAAGGCACACACCTGTCTATACTGTACAAGGTCCCACAGCTGACAATGCATGTCAGAGCAAAAACAAAGCCATGAGGTGGAAGGAATTGTCCATGGAGCTCAGATACAGGATTGTGTTGAGGCACAGATATGGGGAAGGGTACCAAACAAATTCTGCAGCATTGAAGGTCCCCAAGAACACAGTGGCCTCATTCTTAAATGAAAGAATTTTGGAACCAATACTACTCTTCCTAGAGCTGGTCGCACGACCAAACTGAGCAATAAAGGTAGAAGGGCCTTGGTCAGGGAGGTGACCAAGAACCCAATGGTCACTCTGACAGAGCTCCAGAGTTCTTCCGTGGAGATGGAAGAACCTTTCAGAAGGACAACCATCTCTGCAGCACTCCACTAATCAGGACTTTATGGTAGAATGGCCAGACGGAAGCCACCTCTCAGTAAAAGGCACATGAAAGCCCGCTTGGAGTTCACCAAAAGGCACCAAAAGAACTCTAAGACAATGAGAATCAAGACTCTCTGGTATGAACTCTTTGGCCTGAATGCCAGGTGTCACGTCTGGAGGAAACCTGGCACCATCCCTACGGCGAAACATGGTGCTGGTAGCATCATGCTGTGTGGATGTTTTTGAGCAGCAGGGACTGGGAGACTAGTCAGGATCGAGGGAAAGATGAATGGAGCAAAGTATAGAGAGATCCTTGATGAAAACCTTCTCAGGGGGCTTAGGACCTCAGACTGGGGTGGAGGTTCAACTTCCAACAGGACAATGACCCTATGCACACATGAATGGCTTTGGGACAAGTCTCTGAATGTCCTTGAGTGGCCCAGCCAGAGCCATGACTTGAATCCGATCCAACATCTCCGGAGAGACCTGAAAATAGCTGTTTAGCGATGCTCCCCATCCAGACCTGACACAGCTTGAGAGGATCTGCAGAGAATGGGAGAAACTCCCAAATACCGGTGTGCCAAGCTTGTAGAGTCATACCCAAGAAGACTCAAGGCTGTAATCGCTGCCAAAGGGGACTCTGTAAGTACTCTGTAAAGGGTCTGAATACTTATGTACATTTAATATTTACGTTAAAAAACAATTATACATTTGATAACGTTTTTAAAAACCAGTTTTTGCTTTGTCATGATGGGGTATTGTGTGTAGATTGAAGAGGGGGGGGGACAATTAATTCAATTTTAGAATAAGACTTAACCAAATGTCGAAACTCTAACTCTCTCTCCTCTGCTCTCATCCTTCTAGACCTATCGGCTGCCTTCGATACTGTGAACCATCAGATCCTCCTCTCCACCCTCTCCGAGTTGGGCATCTCCGGCGCGGCCCACGCTGGATTGCGTCCTACCTGACAGGTCGCTCCTACCAGGTGGCGTGGCGAGAATCTGTCTCCTCACCACGCTCTCACCACTGGCGTCCCCAGGGCTCTGTTCTAGGCCCTCTCCTATTCTCGCTATACACCAAGTCACTTGGCTCTGTCATAACCTCACATGGTCTCTCCTATCATTGCTATGCAGACGATACACAATTAATCTTCTCCTTTCCCCTTCTGATGACCAGGTGGCGAATCGCATCTCTGCATGTCTGGCAGACATATCAGTGTGGATGACGGATCACCACCTCAAGCTGAACCTCGGCAAGACGGAGCTGCTCTTCCTCCCGGGGAAGGACTGCCCGTTCCATGATCTCGCCATCACGGTTGACAACTCCATTGTGTCCTCCTCCCAGAGCGCTAAGAACCTTGGCGTGATCCTGGACAACACCCTGTCGTTCTCAACTAACATCAAGGCGGTGGCCCGTTCTTGTAGGTTCATGCTCTACAACATCCGCAGAGTACGACCCTGCCTCACACAGGAAGCGGCGCAGGTCCTAATCCAGGCACTTGTCATCTCCCGTCTGGATTACTGCAACTCGCTGTTGGCTGGGCTCCCTGCCTGTGCCATTAAACCCCTACAACTCATCCAGAACGCCGCAGCCCGTCTGGTGTTCAACCTTCCCAAGTTCTCTCACGTCACCCCGCTCCTCCGCTCTCTCCACTGGCTTCCAGTTGAAGCTCGCATCCGCTACAAGACCATGGTGCTTGCCTACGGAGCTGTGAGGAACGGCACCTCAGTACCTCCAGGCTCTGATCAGGCCCTACACCCAAACAAGGGCTCTGCGTTCATCCACCTCTGGCCTGCTCGCCTCCCTACCACTGAGGAAGTACAGTTCCCGCGCAGCCCAGTCAAAACTGTTCGCTGCTCTGGCCCCCAATGGTGGAACAAACTCCTCACGACGCCAGGACAGCGGAGTCAATCACCACCTTCCGGAGACACCTGAAACCCCACCTCTTTCAGGAATACCTAGGATAGGATAAAGTAATCCTTCTCACCCCCCTTAAAATATTTAGATGCACTATTGTAAAGTGGCTGTTCCACTGGATGTCTTAAGGTGAACGCACCAATTTGTAAGTCGCTCTGGATAAGAGCGTCTGCTAAATGACATAAATGTAAATAAATGTCGAAAAAGTCAAGGGGTGTGAATACTTTCTGAATGGACTGTACCTCTTCTACAGTGTAGAGTGCAAGTCTAGACACACATACATTTTTTAAACAGGATCATAGGCCACTAACACAGCCTGTTCAATAACATAACATTAAGGATGTGTATTCTTCTGATGTGCTGTACTAATCAAATCATATCAAACTATCAAACTATCCTACCAATCTACTATTTTTATTTAGGAATGTCACTCTGGCCATGTGTAACAGTGTTGCTTCCGTCCCTCACCTTGCCCCAACCTGGGCTTTAACCAGGGACTCTCTGAACACATCGACAACTGAAATTTTGTGTTTAGCGTACTTTACATGTAATAAATGTGTTATTTTGCCTTTGAATGTATTCAGTAATATTTTAAGAAACACAGACAGCCGTTCAACTTACTCTTCAAAGTTGTAATAGTAGAATGCACACGGTGCAATTTTGAAATTGGGTAGTTGTTTTCCTCTTGTCATTTCAGACATTTCAGACCTTAGAGAGGTATTTAAATATCCAGACCAACTAGCCAACTAACCAACATGTCAGCTAACATTTTTGAACCAGGTTTTTTAGCCCATTGAGTTTGTTGTAATGTTTGAGTCACCAGATATCACATGAACATGCATAAGACATGTTCCCCAATGATGAAGGGAAGCCTGAGTGAAAATGTTGGGGAACCACCGCTCTACTGTATAACAATATTATGAAACCTAAAATAATTAGTGGCTTAATTCTGCTGTCCTGGTTGTATTCTTTTTCATGGATGTCATCCCTATCTCCCTGAGTTTGTGACTGCAGTTTTGTGACAATGTTATAGACATAGTGTATTGTGACAACTACTCGGTGGTCAAGCTTTCCTGGTCAAACATTACACGAAAATATAACATGTGGTCTTGTTATAACTGTACTTTCTTTAGCTTGTGCTATATTTCCTAACATGTAAGAATTCTAGAAATATGTTTACAGTCTTCAAAAAAAACGAAACCAAAAGCTTTTAACACTTGTACACCACATACATATAGCCTCTTTGCTGAAATTCTCCTTTGACTGTTTATTTTTGATTCTACAAGGCAGACATTATACTGCACATAGTCCACCTATACTTCACAGTTTTATTTGTTTATTTTCCAATATCTCCACCACTTTTCAATCCTATTATGTATAGCTTTAGGATCAATAAAACCAGGCAGGTTTGTAAAAAGGTACTAGGCCTTCACTTCACCCTAAAATGTAACATGATTGTATATTTTTCTAATATTGAATTGTGTTTTGTTGCTACAATTGACTATTCAAAAATGTGGCATTTATACTGGTATTGTCACTGCAAATGTTTGATGTAATATTAGGTATCTGATCTTTATAATTCACCAATTAAATATGGTGTTCCCTGCTCTGTTTTAGAACCATTCTGGTTTTATACAGTATTCAGATTTAAAGTGAAAAATTATATTGTACTGGCAGATGTTTGATTGGTTCCTGCAAATAAACATTTGTCGCGTTAGGATATCCCTTGAACGTTACAAAATGGTCACCTAAAGTGGTCCCTGAGGTTTGGTGTAGTTCCCAGTTCATTCCGGATGCTTCCCTGATTACTTTTTAGATGTCGCTTTATTTTGTAATTCATCTTTTCAATCATTTTTATGACGTAGATTCAGAGGGGTTGGGTTAAATGTGGCGGAAGACACAATTTGTTGAATGCGTTCAGTTGTGCAACTGACTAGGTATCCCCTTTCCCTGCCACTCAATAGATGAGAACAGAATTGTGGTTTGAGAGTGGAATGAACCAACCACATTTTGACCTGTAATGGGAGGAACCATATAAAAAAAAAAAAAGTGACTTATCTAGGTACGTCACTATTGGGAGCGAGCAGCAAAGAATCAGTGTCAATAGCAAGCAGTAGTCTTCCCACTCAGTAGCTAGCGTGTGTTTTAATAGTGTGACAATGGCGACAATAACTACAGCAGCAGCAGATGTTATCAACTTCAATGTGATGATGCAAAATTTTGTATTTTTTTAATTGACTTCAAACGTACAATCCACTTGGCAGTGAAGCTTCTCAACATTTACATTACATTTTAGTTATCTAGCAGATGCGTTTATCCAGATCGACCCACAGCAACCAGTCCAGGCATTGGATGTAAATAACCTTCCTTTGGGGGGTTTGTAGTTGTTTATTTTTTTACTGTAATTTTGTCCTCACTCAGCAACTTCACTCTCACTTATCTCCAGTTCTAGATTCCAACCATTGGTTTCCCTCATCCCATCCCACCTATCTCTGCTGACCATCCCTTCGGATTTCAGCGCATTAAGTGATGCTATGTTGTCTGTTATTTTTCTACATAGGCTAGATCTTTATTCCCTCTGAAGGACTATGTTCAATAGTCACGGTTCGCCACTGCATTTTTAGGACATTCTTAGGACATTGTGTCATGGTCCTAGTTCCTGTTTTTTCCTAGGGACTTCACTTCATGGTAGCAAAGAAACGTTCTCACCCCCCAAAATAAATTATAGCCAGGGCATGCATACCCTAGTTTCATTACACATCACCCTTGCTACTGTTGCCAATCAAATCAAGCCCCTGATTTGTGAACCACTGATCCATTCACAGCTCTTGTCTTTGACAATGTTAATGAAACCCCTACACAGTGCTTTTACCATATAATGTTTTCAACTAACATATTTGACATAATGTACATGATTACATTGTGCATGTTCATTTATACAGTAATTATTAGAAACGTAACTCACATGGGATTTGAACTCACAACCATTCATATAGCTTTCCGATATTCCTGCCATACCACCGTGTCTATGTCAATGACTGATTTCACATGTATTCCTACACGTCGCACTTCAAAGTAAATCTCAGCACTGTTAAAAATACACTAAGAAAAACTACATACCATAATAGTGATTCAGGAGTACGCATTCAAACCGAACAATATAACCCACCAACATTAGACAACTATACTGAAGACCAAAACTGAAATAGCTGAAATAAGTCAATTAAATCAATAATAATCAAATATTCAGATGAACTGATAACTAAAATGGCAGAGCAGATGGCACTCTTATGCTGATTAGAGATGTATTATAGGTAATGAATGTGCAGAGGGGGACTTCTGAAATTCTCTAGACTTTGTGGCACAGCAGAAAGATCAGTACTCCCAAATTCAGAGATAGTTCATTCAAATCCCAGGAGGGGTCATAATTAAAAGTCAGTACTAAGTAATCATATTGTTACTGATCAAAAATGTGTACACTTTTAGCTGAACAGTGTACAACTTACCTTAACACCCCATACCATTTAATTATTTTACTTATAATGGTTTTGGCCATCTGGGACCATCATGTGAATGACACAACTTCCCAAGAATTCCCACAACTTCCCAAGAACATCCTAAAATGTTCTCAGGATGTTCCTGGAACAAACCGGGAACTAGAAAAAAACTCCACGGGACCATGGCACAATGTCCTGACTACTTTAGAACACCATTTCGTGACCTTCCAGGAATGTCCTAACAAATTATTTTTGTTTGCAGGGATGTTCCCTTGGGACCCAATGACTATTAAAATTAAAGTCCTGAGAATGTCCTAAGAAAGTCCTGATATGATCCTCAGTGACGTCCTAGTAACTACCATAAGCAGCCTCCAACGTTGTTTTAGAGAATTTTGATGTAAATTCAACCGACCTCACATCTGCAGACTACGTTTATGGTGTGGTGTGGGCGAGCGGGTTTTCTGATGTCAACGTTGTGAACAGGTGTTGGGGTTATGGTATAGGCAAGCATAAGCTATGGACAAAGAACACAATTGCATTTTGTCGATTACCCAAATTGAATGTACAGACACACCATGACGAGATCCTGAGGCCCATTGTCGTGCCGCTCATCAGCTGCCATCACCTCAAGTTTTAGCATGATAATACACTGCCCCATGTAGCAAGGATCTGTACACAATTTCTGGAAGCTGAAAATGTCCCAGTTCTTCCATGGCCTGATATACTCACCATGACATGTCACCCATTGAGCGTGTTTCCGGATCATCTGGATCGACATGTACTACAGGGTGTTCCAGTTCCCGCCAATATCCAGCAACTTCGCACGGCCATTGAGGATTGGGACAACATTCCACAATCAACAGCATGATCAACTCTATGCCAATGAGATGTGTTGCGCTGTATGAGGCAAATGGTGATCACCAGATACTGACTGGATTTCTGATCCACACCCTTACCTTTTTTAAAGGGTCTATTCCAGTCATGTGAAATCCAGAGATTATGGCCTAATTTATTTATTTCAATTGACTGACTTCCGTATAGGAACTGTAACTCAGTAAAATATTAAAAATAAATCAAATCAGTATACCTTAAAATAACGTTACACTGTGACCAAACTGATATTTCGTTCTGAACGCCCTCTTATGGTCCCGAGGTAAAATGTCATGTTTTAATGTTCCTACAATGTTCTGACTATTGAACAAAGTCATCAGTGGGATGACGTCTCGCTGAAACTCCCTAAAGCAACATTTCCCAAACTTTGACCTGGGGACTCCAAAGGGGTGCACATTTTGTTTGCCTCAGCACTACACAGCTGATTCAAATAATTAACTAATCGTTAAGATTTGATTATTTGAATCAGCTATGTAGTACTTGGGCAAGAAAATGCACGTGCACCACTTGGGGTCCCCAGGACAGTTTGGGAAATGCTGCCTTAAAGGGACTTAATGGGAACTTTTCCAAATGTCCTTAGGACATCCCCTGTTTGCTGGGTTAAAACATAAATAAAGTAAATATAATCCAATTAGTTTCTTGTCATAAACTCAATATAGTTCCATCTCTATGGGAGTAAGTTACATGTTGACACTGAAATTACAATCCCATGATCACACTATGGTATATTTAGAGGCTACCAGACAAGATATTGGAGCAGCCCTCTATCAAACAAGAAGGCATTTCATGGACACAAGTTTTTTTCATTTCTTTCTTACACCAAGTCTGATAATGTACAGCTAATATCGGGATCTTTTTACAAGAGTTTGCAGAGGATGTGAATTTGTTTTGTTAAAACTATTGTGTTTGAAGGTCTGAGCCTCAAACAGAATCAAATGATTCACTTGAATTTCATTCACATCCATACACACACAAGCCGTGCAAGGACTAAGAATTGCTGCATTAACCAGAAGAAGAAAATTAACAAAAGCTATGGAGAACTCAAAACCCAAGTCAAGTTATTTTATCTCTTTTGGCTTACAAGAGACATTTAACAACAAATCAGTATATTTTACCATGTCTCTTATCACATACCTTCTCATCATCACTGTGAATCTGACTCTGATCATAACAATCATTCAGGAGAAAGGTCTCCATGAGCCCATGTATATATTTCTGTGTAGTCTATGTATCAATGGATTGTATGGAACTGCTGGTTTTCTACCCCAAGTTCTTACTGACCTTCAGTCAGATGTTCAGGTGATATCTTATAGTGGATGTTTGATTCAAACCTTTGTAATATACACATCTGTCATGTGTGAAATGTCTATTCTAACAGTGATGTCTTACGACAGGTATGTGCGATATGCAGACCACTACTATATCATACCATTGTGACATCTTTAACTGTTAGAAAGTTACTCTTATTGTCTTGGTGTTTATCCTTTATTTATAGGACTCATAGTAGTTAGTTTAACCGTCAGAGTTCCTTTGTGGATCTCGCATTGATAAGATCTGTGACATTCGTCTATACTGAAAAACATGGTTGTTTACCTATTCCCATCAATCAGATTTTGAACAAATTTGTAATTATGGTTCATGTTTTACCGATACTTTTCATTGTAATTTTCTTACTGTCAGATTGTCAGGACTTGTGTAAAGTCAGCTAAGGGAAGGATTAAGTTCACACAGACTTGTGTGCCACATTTAATAACAATATTTATGTTCATCACAGTGACCCTGTTTGACAATTTGCAAGGATGGAATAGTAATGTAAATATTACACTAAATATGCGTAATGCAATGGCCGTACAATTCCTTGTTATACCACCTGTCTTTAACCCTGTCATATATGGACTTAACCTCCAGCAGATTCGAAGGGCAGTTTTTAGAAAGTGTAATCCACATAACATCATTGATATGAAATTTTAGTTACATAATCTTACACACCAGGGAGACTTCCCGATATCATGTCAACAAATACAAAGGTAAAATCTGCCAAAACTGTTGCAAGATTAAATGGCGCCTCATTTCTTGATACCTGTCGCCAAGAGCGCAACTTTTGTTTTAGAAGTGGAGAGGAAGGGGGGACAACACCTGGCAGGGGGTCCTCCTAAATTTAATTCTACCCGACCCCAAAAAAATCTTAGTCAACCATTGAGTAGTCTTTTCTTTCGATCTAATGGATTTGTATACATTTAAAAATATATATTTTTCCATATATACACTCAACCTATGTGCCAATTTATTTGACCATTTCTACCAATCTGCTTACCAGTAATAATTTTCATGTGCACATTATTGTGGAACATTTTCTTTTAATATATAATAGTCTTTGTATCTCAAAATCATTCTCTGTGGTTTATCTACAATCTTAATCTAAATGATACAAATCTAAAAGTAACGTTTATTGCAATTGCCAACTATGTAAACATAGCCTACATAAAGCCAACACATCAATATCCTGATAAAATCACATTGGCTCACATGACCTGTCTGCAAATAACTCTAAACATTGTATCAACTATCAACTGTGTCAAGTATTTTATGATGTTTCCATTGGATCATACCATTACATTTTCCCTTCTTGCTGGTGGTTATCCGAAAGGGAGAGAAATGGAAATGTTGTTCAAATGCTTTGAGGAACTATTGTTATTCTCAATTGTTTCTTGAAACATACTTTGTTTCCTTGTTTGAGGTGAAGAAAATTACTTTGAAGCTCACAGTTCATTAATGGTGGTGAGTTAAGGCAATCAGAAATACTATCAGACATCCCCAAATGGGCACATTTATAGGCCTAAATTTGCACAAAAGGACAGGTAGACTAGTCGTACTTCTATATGGGTTATCAGGTGCCTTACTCAACATTGAGAGCAGAGTATAAACATTTTTTTATTTTTATTGACAAAACTTGTAAATGGAATGAAATGAACAAACACGAGTTTCTCACGAGTGTAACATAGGCTGTGAGTTGTGCAAAAGACATGTTCCTCCAACATTGAGAATGGAAAAATAACTGTAATAATAATATATTCAATGAATTATCAGAAATGACTCTGGCCAAATAAACATTGCAGATTAGAAATGATGGAAATGAACGGTAAATGAGGCTATTAGTGATATTTGTCATGGGGTCAATCAGACATAGTAAACAATGCACAAAATGACCTCTTGAAACAATGAATACCCAGGAAATGGAGAAGAGAGCTCCTTCTCACCCCCCTTAAGTAGTCTGAGCCTAGATCCCCATATTGGACCGGGGCTGTTCTCTGGATGTCCACTAAAAAAGGTGAAAGCACCAATAGGTGTCTGGATGTGCGTCATAAAAATATAATATGTGACAAAAGAAATCTAATGTTTTCTACACAGGCCCATTTTGTCATACAGTATTCCATAAGGCACCCAGACCTTATCAAAGTTTAACAGTATACCCTTAATCTAGTAATAAATCAAATCTAGTGACATTATTTGACATTTCGGGCATCCATTATGACATTGTGGGAGGATAACCAACCTTCCAATTTTATGGCAAAGCATTTCTTAACTGCTATAAATGCTATGGCTACACAGTTTCTTATTATAACAGCCTCCAGTATCAACATTTCCAAGCAAACAAAAAAGAGAATGTAGCCAGCATTCACAAGATCATAACATATGCAAATATGTCCCCTTCTGTTTTTTACACCTCCAGCTATGGAACGCCGTTTTGGGTCTTTTGCGTGTCAAAAAGATACACGACAAATAATACTATGTAAACTATATGCAAATGTTGGCCAATCACTATATGAAAAAACTTCTCATTCATCATCACCAACAAACGACTAAGTCATGTCGAACCTGAAAAACATGAGAGACCGCTTTTACGTTGTTCCAGCTATGCAACCATCTTTACAACCACCCCAGAAGGATCGGGTGGTTCAAAGGTAGGATTCATTCTGGTAGGTTAGGTAATACCTGGCAAAAGTCAACATTAACCGGCACAACTACTAGTAACGTTAGCTAGCTTAATGATTGCAACAGCTAACGCACGGGGTGCTGACTCCTGGGCGCGCGCGATTATGCTGAGTGTCATTATTGTAATTTTTATAACGTTTGCACATGTCACATTTCAATCATTCAGGAGACAGAATAATGCCGGAGTCCAAAGATGGCAAACCCGAGAGAAGCAGGCTGATAACTATGAGGGTTTGCCTCATCGCTGACCCTACCATCCGGCAGCTGAACAGGATAGGTACATTTTCCCTATATCCATGGAGTACATGAGGACACAGTGCGGTGCACAGTGCTTGCTTTGTAAGTAAGCTAAGTGTGAATCTATCTTGTGATTAAACATAGACTTATTGAATGTTATTTTACTGATTTAAAGCAAGTCAACTCTTCCTGTTTTATATTAGAGACTATTTTTCCATATGTCAGTATCTTTTAGAGTATCCTGTGAGGCAGACTAATGTGCACATATTGTGGGGAGATATAGCTTGAAGGTTAGGGAAACATCCTCCAGATGAACCAAATGTAGAGGCCTTTAAAAAGACAGACAGGAAGAGGAGGTTTCCATCTCCCAGCTGGACACAAACCAGCTGCAATAAAATCAGCTGGGCTAGGGAGATTGAAAGGTATTAAGACTGAAGGTATTTGATAGCTTATGTTACATTTACATTTAAGTCATTTAGCAGGCGCTCTTATCCAGAGCGACTTACAAATTAATTGTTCACCTTATGACCTCCAGTGGAACAGTGGTATCTAAATCTTTCAGGGGAGGGGGGTGAGAAGGATACTTTATCCTATCCTAGGTATTCCTTAAAGGTGGGGTTTCAGGTGTCTCCGGAAGGTGGTGATTGACTCCGCTGTCTGGCGTCGTGAGGGAGTTTGTTCCACCATTGGGGGGCAGAGCGAACAGTTTTGACTGGGCTGAGGCGGGAACTGTACTTCCTCAGTGGTAGGGAGGCGAGCAGGCCAGAGGTGGATGAACGCAGTGCCCTTGTTTGGAGTGTAGGGCCTGATCAGAGCCTGGAGGTACTGAGGTGCCGTTCCCCTCACAGCTCCGTAGGCAAGCACCATGGTCTTGTAGCGGATACGAGCTTCAACTGGAAGCCAGTGGGAGGGAGCGGAGGAGCGGGGTGACGTGAAGAGCTTGGAAGGTTGGACACCAGACGGGCTGCGGCGTTCTGGATGAGTGTAGGGGTTTAATGGCACAGGCAGGGAGCCCAGCCAACAGCGAGTTGCAGTAATCCCAGACGGAGATGACAAGTGCCTGGATTAGGACCTGCGCCGCTTCCTGTGTGAGGCAGAATTCGTACTCTGCGGATGTTGTAGAGCATGAACCTACAGGAACGGGCCACCACCTTGATGTTGGATTGAAACGACAGGGTGTTGTCCAGGATCACGCCAAGGTTCTTAGCGCTCTGGGCGGAGGACACAATGGGTTATCAGCCGTGATGGCGAGATCATGGAGCAGGGCAGTCCCTTCCCGGGAGGAAGAGCAGCTCCGTCTTGCCGAGGTTCAGCTTGAGGTGGTGATCCGTCATCCACACGGATATGTCTGCCAGACATGCAGAGATGCGGTCGCCACCTGGTCATCAGAAGGGGAAAGGAAGATTAATTGTGTCGTCTGCATAGCAATGATAGGAGAGACCATGTGAGGTTATGACAGAGCCAAAGTGACTTGGTGTATAGCGAGAATAGGAGAGGGCCTAGAACAGAGCCCTGGGGGACACCAGTGGTGAGAGCACGTGGTGTGGAGACAGTTCTCGCCACGCCACCTGGTAGGACGACCTGTCAGGTAGGACGCAATCCAGCGTGGGCCGCGCCGAGAGATGCCCAACTCGGAGAGGGTGGAGAGGAGGATCTGATGGTTCACAGTATCGAAGGCAGCCGATAGGTCTAGAAGGATGAGAGCAGAGGAGAGAGTTAGCTTTAGCAGTGCGGAGCGCCTCCGTGATACAGAGAAGAGCAGTCTCAGTTGAATGACTAGTCTTGAAACCTGACTGATTTGGATCAAGAAGGTCATTCTGAGAGAGATAAAGCGGGAGAGCTGGCCAAGGACGGCACGTTCAAGAGTTTTGGAGAAAAGAAAAGAAGGGATACTGGTCTGTAGTTGTTGACATCGGAGGGATCGAGTGTAGGTTTTCAGAAGGGTGCAACTCTCGCTCTCTTGAAGGCGGAAGGGCGTAGCCAGCGGTCAGGATGAGTTGATGAGCGAGGTGAGGTAAGGGAGAGAGGTCTCCGGAAATGGTCTGGAGAAGAGAGGAGGGGATAGGGTCAAGCGGGCAGGTTGTAGGGAGCGGCCCGGCCGTCACAAGGCAAGCGAGATTTCATCTGGAGAGAGAGGGAGAAAGAGGTCAGAGCACAGGGTAGGGCAGTGTGAGCAGAACCAGCGGTGTCGTTTGACTTAGCAAACGAGGATCGGATGTCGTCGACCTTCTTTTCAAAATGGTTGTGAAGTCATCTGCAGAGAGGGAGGAGGGGGAGGGGAGGAGGATTCAGGAGGGAGGAGAAGGTTGCAAAGAGCTTCCTAGGGTTAGAGGCAGATGCTTGGAATTTAGAGTGGTAGAAAGTGGCTTTAGCAGCAGAGAGAAAGAGGAAAATGTAGAGAGGAGGGAGTGAAAGGATGTCAGGTCCGCAGGGAGGCGAGTTTTCCTCCATTTCCGCTCGGCTGCCGGAGCCCTGTTCTGTGAGCTCGCAATGAGTCGTCCCGAGCCACGGAGCGGGAGAGGGAGGACCGAGCCGGCCTGGAGGATAGGGGACATAGAGAGTCAAGGATGCAGAAAGGGAGGAGAGGAGGGTTGAGGAGGCAGAATCAGGAGATAGGTTGGAGAAGGTTTGAGCAGAGGAAGAGATGATAGGATGGAAGAGGAGAGAGTAGCGGGGGGGAGAGAGCGAAGGTTGGGACGGCGCGATACCATCCAGTAGGGGCAGTGTGGGAAGTGTTGGATGAGAGCGAGAGGGAAAAGGATACAAGGTAGTGGTCGGAGACTTGGAGGGGAGTTGCAACGAGGTTAGTGGAAGAACAGCATCTAGTAAAGATGAGGTCGGCGTATTCCTGCCTTGTGAGTAGGGGGAAGGTGAGGGTGAGGTCAAAGAGGAGAGGAGTGGAAAGAAGGAGGCAGAGAGGAATGAGTCAAGGTAGGCGTGGGGAGGTTAAAGTCGCCCAGAACTGTGAGAGGTGAGCCGTCCTCAGGAAAGAGCTTATCAAGGCATCAAGCTCATTGATGAACTCTCCGAGGAACCTGGAGGGCGATAAATGATAAGGATGTTAAGCTTGAAAAGGGCTGGTAACTGTGACAGCATGGAATTCAAAGGAGCGATAGACAGATGGGTAAGGGGAGAAAAGAGAATGACCACTTGGGAGAGATGAGGATCCCGGTGCCACCACCCGCTGACCAGAAGCTCTCGGGGTGTGCGAGAACACGTGGGCAGACGAAGAGAGAGCAGTAGGAGTAGCAGTGTTGTCTGTGGTGATCCATGTTTCCGTCAGTGCCAGAAGTCGAGGGACTGGAGGGAGACATAGGCGGAGATGAACTCTGCCTTGTTGGCCGCAGATCGGCAGTTCCAGAGGCTACCGGAGACCTGGAACTCCACGTGGGTCGTGCGCGCTGGGACCACCAGATTAGGGTGCCGCGGCCACGCGGTGTGGAGCGTTGTATGGTCTGTGCAGAGAGAGGAGAGAACAGGGATAGACAGACACATAGTTGACAGGCTACACAAGAGGCTACGCTAATGCAAAGGAGATTGGAATGACAAGTGGACTACACGTCACGAGTGTTCAGAGAGTTAAGCTTACGTAGCAAGAATCTTATTGACTAAAATGATTAAAATGATACAGTACTGCTGAAGTAGGCTAGCTGGCAGAGGCTGCGTTGTTGACTAAGTAGGCTAGTTGGCATTGGCTGCGTTGTTGACACTACACTAATCAAGTCGTTCCGTTGAGTGTAATAGTTTCTACTGTGCTGCTATTCGGGGCTAGCTGGCTAGCTAGCAGTGTTGGTACGTTACGTTGCGTTAAAACGACAATAGCTGGCTAACTAACCTAGGAAATCGCTCTAGACTACACAATTATCTTTGATACAAAGACGGCTATGTAGCTAGCTATGCTAGCTAGCTACGATCAAACAAATCAAGCCGTTGTACTGTAATGAAATGAAATGAAAAATGTGATACTACCTGTGGAGCGAGCGAAATGCGACGGATTGTTGAAGTGCAGAAGTTCTGTTCGGTAGCGTTGGCTAGCTGTTGGCTAGCTAGCAGAGTCTCCTATGTTAAGGGCGACATAAAACTACACACTCTAAACTACACAATTATCTTGGGTACGAAGACAGCAAAGACAACTATGTAGCTAGCTAACACTACACTAATCAAGTCGTTCAGTTGAGTGTAATAGTTGTGCTGCTAATCGGTAAACGGTGGACTAGCTAACGGTGGACGTTAGCTAGCTGGCTAACTGCAGGGCAGTGTAGACTGCGTTAGGACTGACGAAATACGATAATTATAATTATCTATGATACAAAGACGGCTGTGTAGCTAGCTAAGAAGAAATTGATAAGATTAGACAAA
>NW_027037202.1:0-18007 GCF_034236695.1 Oncorhynchus nerka
TACGAGGCCATGGCCATAACTACCTACGAGGACATGGCCATAACTACCTACGAGGACATGGCCATAACTACCTACGAGGACATGGCCATAACTACCTACGAGGACATGGTCATAACTACCTACGAGGCCATGGCCATAACTACCTACGAGGCCATGGCCATAACTACCTACGAGGACCATGGTCATAACTACCTACGAGGCCATGGCCATAACTACCTACGAGGCCATGGCCATAACTACCTATGAGGCCATGGCCATAACTACCTACGAGGCCATGGCCATAACTACCTACGAGGACATGGTCATAACTACCTACGAGGCCATGGCCATAACTACCTACGAGGACATGGTCATAACTACCTACGAGGACATGGCCATAACTACCTACGAGGCCATGGCCATAACTACCTACGAGGCCATGGCCATAACTACCTACGAGGACATGGTCATAACTACCTACGAGGACATGGCCATAACTACCTACGAGGCCATGGCCATAACTACCTACTGAGGACATGGCCATAACTACCTACGAGGACATGGCCATAACTACCTCACGAGGACATGGCCATAACTACCTACGAGGCCATGGCCATAACTACCTACTGAGGCCATGGCCATAACTACCTACGAGGCCATGGCCATAACTACCTGACGAGGACATGGTCATAACTCACCTACGAGGCCATGGCCATAACTACCTACGAGGCCATGGCCATAACTACCTTCGAGGACATGGTCATAACTACCTACGAGGACATGGCCATAACTACCTGCGAGGCCATGGCCATAACTACCTCGAGGCCATGGCCATAACTACCTACGAGGCCATGGCCATAACTACCTACGAGGACATGGCCATAACTACCTACGAGGACATGGCCATAACTACCTACGAGGACATGGTCATAACTACCCACGAGGACATGGCCATAACTACCTACGAGGACATGGCCATAACTACCTACGAGGACATGGTCATAACTACCTACGAGGCCATGGCCATAACTACCTACGAGGCCATGGTCATTTCTTCTAAACAACATGTAATAATGAAAATATTTATTTTGTACACAATAAAGAAAATCAATTGACGAGTGGAACATTTAAATATTTCTCCAGTGTTGATCAAACCTCAGAATGTTTATGTTCTTGTTCCAATCGCACAAATGAGTAGAACCCTGACCAGTGGTGTGTTATGTTCGCCTGTCTCTTAGTGAATGAGTAGAACCCTGACCAGTGGTGTGTTATGTTCTCCTGTCTCTTAGTGAATGAGTAGAACCCTGGCCAGTGGTGTGTTAGTGTTCTCATGTCTCTTAGTGAATGAGTAGATGTTCTCCTGTCTCTTAGTGAATGAGTAGAACCCTGACCAGTGGTGTGTTGTGTTCTCCTGTCTCTTAGTGAATGAGTAGAACCCTGACCAGTGGTGTGTTATGTGTTCTCCTGTCTCTTAGTGAATGAGTAGATGTTCTCCTGTCTCTTAGTGAATGAGTAGAACCCTGACCAGTGGTGTGTTATGTGTTCTCCTGTCTCTTAGTGAATGAGTAGAACCCTGACCAGTGGTGTGTTATATGTTCTCCTGTCTCTTAGTGAATGAGTAGATGTTCTCCTGTCTCTTAGTGAATGAGTAGAACCCTGACCAGTGGTGTGTTATGTGTTCTCCTGTCTCTTAGTGAATGAGTAGATGTTCTCCTGTCTCTTAGTGAATGAGTAGATCCCTGACCAGTGGTGTGTTATGTTCTCCTGTCTCTTAGTGAATGAGTAGAACCCTGGCCACTGGTGTGTTATGTGTTCTCCTGTCTCTTAGTGAATGAGTAGAACCCTGGCCAGTGGTGTGTTGATGTTCTCCTGTCTCTTAGTGAATGAGTAGAACCCTGACCAGTGGTATGTTATGTGTTCTCCTGTCTCTTAGTGAATGAGTAGAACCCTGACCAGTGGTGTGTTATGTGTTCTCCTGTCTCTTTGTGAATGAGTAGAACCCTGACCAGTGGTATGTTATGTTCTCCTGTCTCTTTGTGAATGAGTAGAACCCTGACCAGTGGTGTGTTATGTTCTCCTGTCTCTTAGTGAATGAGTAGAACCCTGACCAGTGGTGTGTTATGTTCTCCTGTCTCTTAGTGAATGAGTAGAACCCTGACCAGTGGTATGTTATGTTCTCCTGTCTCTTTGTGAATGAGTAGATGTTCTCCTGTCTCTTAGTGAATGAGTAGAACCCTGACTAGTGGTGTGTTATGTGTTCTCCTGTCTCTTAGTGAATGAGTAGAACCCTGACCAGTGGTATGTTATGTGTTCTCCTGTCTCTTTGTGAATGAGTAGAACCCTGACCAGTGGTATGTTATGTTCTCCTGTCTCTTTGTGAATGAGTAGATGTTCTCCTGTCTCTTTGTGAATGAGTAGAACCCTGACCAGGGGTGTGTTATGTTCTCCTGTCTCTTTGTGAATGAGTAGAACCCTGACCAGTGGTATGTTATGTTCTCCTGTCTCTTTGTGAATGAGTAGATGTTCTCCTGTCTCTTTGTGAATGAGTAGATGTTCTCCTGTCTCTTAGTGAATGAGTAGAACCCTGACCAGTGGTGTGTTATGTGTTCTCCTGTCTCTTAGTGAATGAGTAGATGTTCTCCTGTCTCTTAGTGAATGAGTAGAACCCTGACCAGTGGTGTGTTATGTTCTCCTGTCTCTTTGTGAATGAGTAGAACCCTGACCAGTGGTATGTTATGTTCTCCTGTCTCTTTGTGAATGAGTAGATGTTCTCCTGTCTCTTAGTGAATGAGTAGAACCCTGACTAGTGGTGTGTTATGTGTTCTCCTGTCTCTTAGTGAATGAGTAGAACCCTGACCAGTGGTGTGTAATGTGTTCTCCTGTCTCTTTGTGAATGAGTAGATGTTCTCCTGTCTCTTTGTGAATGAGTAGATGTTCTCCTGTCTCTTAGTGAATGAGTAGAACCCTGACCAGTGGTGTGTTATATGTTCTCCTGTCTCTTAGTGAATGAGTAGATCCCTGACCAGTGGTGTGTTATGTTCTCCTGTCTCTTAGTGAATGAGTAGAACCCTGGCCAGTGGTGTGTTATGTGTTCTCCTGTCTCTTAGTGAATGAGTAGATGTTCTCCTGTCTCTTAGTGAATGAGTAGAACCCTGACTAGTGGTGTGTTATGTGTTCTCCTGTCTCTTAGTGAATGAGTAGAACCCTGACCAGTGGTGTGTTATGTTCTCCTGTCTCTTAGTGAATGAGTAGAACCCTGGCCAGTGGTGTGTTATGTGTTCTCCTGTCTCTTAGTGAATGAGTAGAACCCTGGCCAGTGGTGTGTTATGTTCTCCTGTCTCTTAGTGAATGAGTAGAACCCTGACCAGTGGTATGTTATGTGTTCTCCTGTCTCTTAGTGAATGAGTAGAACCCTGGCCAGTGGTGTGTTATGTGTTCTCCTGTCTCTTTGTGAATGAGTAGAACCCTGACCAGTGGTATGTTATGTTCTCCTGTCTCTTTGTGAATGAGTAGAACCCTGACCAGTGGTGTGTTATGTTCTCCTGTCTCTTAGTGAATGAGTAGAACCCTGACCAGTGGTGTGTTATGTTCTCCTGTCTCTTAGTGAATGAGTAGAACCCTGACCAGTGGTATGTTATGTTCTCCTGTCTCTTTGTGAATGAGTAGATGTTCTCCTGTCTCTTAGTGAATGAGTAGAACCCTGACCAGGGGTGTGTTATGTGTTCTCCTGTCTCTTTGTGAATGAGTAGAACCCTGACCAGTGGTGTGTTATGTTCTCCTGTCTCTTTGTGAATGAGTAGATGTTCTCCTGTCTCTTAGTGAATGAGTAGAACCCTGACCAGTGGTGTGTTATGTGTTCTCCTGTCTCTTAGTGAATGAGTAGAACCCTGACCAGTGGTGTGTTATGTGTTCTCCTGTCTCTTAGTGAATGAGTAGATGTTCTCCTGTCTCTTAGTGAATGAGTAGAACCCTGACCAGTGGTGTGTAATGTGTTCTCCTGTCCCTTAGTGAATGAGTAGAACCCTGACCAGTGGTATGTTATGTGTTCTCCTGTCTCTTAGTGAATGAGTAGAACCCTGACCAGTGGTATGTTATGTTCTCCTGTCTCTTAGTGAATGAGTAGAACCCTGACCAGGGGTGTGTTATGTGTTCTCCTGTCTCTTTGTGAATGAGTAGAACCCTGACCAGTGGTATGTTATGTTCTCCTGTCTCTTTGTGAATGAGTAGATGTTCTCCTGTCTCTTTGTGAATGAGTAGAACCCTGACCAGGGGTGTGTTATGTTTCTCCTGTCTCTTTGTGAATGAGTAGAACCCTGACCAGGGGTATGTTATGTTCTCCTGTCTCTTTGTGAATGAGTAGATGTTCTCCTGTCTCTTAGTGAATGAGTAGAACCCTGACTAGTGGTGTGTTATGTGTTCTCCTGTCTCTTAGTGAATGAGTAGAACCCTGACCAGTGGTGTGTAATGTGTTCTCCTGTCTCTTAGTGAATGAGTAGAACCCTGACTAGTGGTGTGTTATGTGTTCTCCTGTCTCTTAGTGAATGAGTAGAACCCTGACCAGTGGTGTGTAATGTGTTCTCCTGTCCCTTAGTGAATGAGTAGAACCCTGACCAGTGGTATGTTATGTGTTCTCCTGTCTCTTAGTGAATGAGTAGAACCCTGACCAGTGGTATGTTCTGTTCTCCTGTCTCTTAGTGAATGAGTAGAACCCTGACCAGGGTGTGTTATGTGTTCTCCTGTCTCTTTGTGAATGAGTAGAACCCTGACCAGTGGTATGTTATGTTCTCCTGTCTCTTTGTGAATGAGTAGATGTTCTCCTGTCTCTTTGTGAATGAGTAGAACCCTGACCAGGGGTGTGTTATGTTCTCCTGTCTCTTTGTGAATGAGTAGAACCCTGACCAGGGGTATGTTATGTTCTCCTGTCTCTTTGTGAATGAGTAGATGTTCTCCTGTCTCTTTGTGAATGAGTAGATGTTCTCCTGTCTCTTAGTGAATGAGTAGAACCCTGACCAGTGGTGTGTTATATGTTCTCCTGTCTCTTAGTGAATGAGTAGATCCCTGACCAGTGGTGTGTTATGTTCTCCTGTCTCTTAGTGAATGAGTAGAACCCTGGCCAGTGGTGTGTTATGTGTTCTCCTGTCTCTTAGTGAATGAGTAGATGTTCTCCTGTCTCTTAGTGAATGAGTAGAACCCTGACTAGTGGTGTGTTATGTGTTCTCCTGTCTCTTAGTGAATGAGTAGAACCCTGACCAGTGGTGTGTAATGTGTTCTCCTGTCCCTTAGTGAATGAGTAGAACCCTGACCAGTGGTGTGTTATGTGTTCTCCTGTCTCTTAGTGAATGAGTAGAACCCTGACCAGTGGTATGTTATGTGTTCTCCTGTCTCTTAGTGAATGAGTAGAACCCTGACCAGTGGTGTGTTATGTGTTCTCCTGTCTCTTTGTGAATGAGTAGAACCCTGACCAGTGGTATGTTATGTTCTCCTGTCTCTTGAATGAGTAGAACCCTGACCAGTGGTATGTTATGTTCTCCTGTCTCTTAGTGAATGAGTAGAACCCTGACCAGTGGTGTGTTATGTTCTCCTGTCTCTTTGTGAATGAGTAGAGCCCTGACCAGTGGTATGTTATGTTCTCCTGTCTCTTTGTGAATGAGTAGATGTTCTCCTGTCTCTTAGTGAATGAGTAGAACCCTGACCTAGGGTATGTTATGTTCTCCTGTCTCTTTGTGAATGAGTAGATGTTCTCCTGTCTCTTAGTGAATGAGTAGAACCCTGACTAGTGGTGTGTTATGTGTTCTCCTGTCTCTTAGTGAATGAGTAGAACCCTGACCAGTGGTATGTTATGTGTTCTCCTGTCTCTTAGTGAATGAGTAGAACCCTGGCCAGTGGTGTGTTATGTGTTCTCCTGTCTCTTTGTGAATGAGTAGAACCCTGACCAGTGGTATGTTATGTGTTCTCCTGTCCCTTAGTGAATGAGTAGAACCCTGACCAGTGGTATGTTATGTGTTCTCCTGTCTCTTAGTGAATGAGTAGAACCCTGACCAGTGGTATGTTATGTTCTCCTGTCTCTTAGTGAATGAGTAGAACCCTGACCAGGGGTGTGTTATGTGTTCTCCTGTCTCTTTGTGAATGAGTAGAACCCTGACCAGTGGTATGTTATGTTCTCCTGTCTCTTTGTGAATGAGTAGATGTTCTCCTGTCTCTTTGTGAATGAGTAGAACCCTGACCAGGGGTGTGTTATGTTCTCCTGTCTCTTTGTGAATGAGTAGAACCCTGACCAGGGGTATGTTATGTTCTCCTGTCTCTTTGTGAATGAGTAGATGTTCTCCTGTCTCTTTGTGAATGAGTAGAACCCTGACCAGTGTGGTGTGTTATGTTCTCCTGTCTCTTAGTGAATGAGTAGAACCCTGGCCAGTGGTGTGTTATGTGTTCTCCTGTCTCTTAGTGAATGAGTAGATGTTCTCCTGTCTCTTAGTGAATAGTAGAACCTGACTAGTGGTGTGTTATGTGTTCTCCTGTCTCTTAGTGAATGAGTAGAACCCTGACCAGTGGTGTGTAATGTGTTCTCCTGTCCCTTAGTGAATGAGTAGAACCCTGACCAGTGGTATGTTATGTGTTCTCCTGTCTCTTAGTGAATGAGTAGAACCCTGACCAGTGGTATGTTATGTTCTCCTGTCTCTTAGTGAATGAGTAGAACCCTGACCAGGGGTGTGTTATGTGTTCTCCTGTCTCTTTGTGAATGAGTAGAACCCTGACCAGTGGTATGTTATGTTCTCCTGTCTCTTTGTGAATGAGTAGATGTTCTCCTGTCTCTTTGTGAATGAGTAGAACCCTGACCAGGGGTGTGTTATGTTCTCCTGTCTCTTTGTGAATGGTAGAACCCTGACCAGGGTAGTTATGTTCTCCTGTCTCTTATGTGAATGAGTGGATGTTCTCCTGTCTCTTAGTGAATGAGTAGACCCTGACCAGTGGTGTGTTATGTTTCTCCTGTCTCTTAGTGAATGAGTAGAACCCTGACCAGTGGTGTGTTATGTGTTCTCCTGTCTCTTAGTGAATGAGTAGAACCCTGACCAGTGGTGTGTTATGTGTTCTCCTGTCTCTTAGTGAATGAGTAGAACCCTGACCAGTGGTGTGTAATGTGTTCTCCTGTCTCTTAGTGAATGAGTAGAACCCTGACCAGTGGTATGTTATGTTCTCCTGTCTCTTAGTGAATGAGTAGAACCCTGACCAGTGGTGTGTTATATGTTCTCCTGTCTCTTAGTGAATGAGTAGATCCCTGACCAGTGGTGTGTTATGTTCTCCTGTCTCTTTGTGAATGAGTAGATGTTCTCCTGTCTCGTTGTGAATGAGTAGAACCCTGACCAGGGGTGTGTTATGTTCTCCTGTCTCTTTGTGAATGAGTAGAACCCTGACCAGGGGTATGTTATGTTCTCCTGTCTCTTTGTGAATGAGTAGATGTTCTCCTGTCTCTTAGTGAATGAGTAGATGTTCTCCTGTCTCTTAGTGAATAGTAGAACCCTGACCAGTGGTGTGTTATGTTCTCCTGTCTCTTAGTGAATGGTAGAACCTGACCAGTGGTGTGTTATGTGTTCTCCTGTCTCTTAGTGAATGAGTAGAACCCTGACCAGTGGTGTGTTATGTTCTCCTGTCTCTTAGTGAATGAGTAGAACCCTGACCAGTGGTGTGTTATGTGTTCTCCTGTCTCTTTGTAGAATGAGTAGATGTTCTCCTGTCTCTTAGTGAATGAGTAGAACCCTGACCAGTGGTGTGTTATGTTCTCCTGTCTCTTAGTGAATGAGTAGAACCCTGACCAGTGGTGTGTTATGTGTTCTCCTGTCTCTTAGTGAATGAGTAGAACCCTGGCCAGTGGTGTGTTATGTTCTCCTGTCTCTTAGTGAATGAGTAGAACCCTGACCAGTGGTATGTTATGTGTTCTCCTGTCTCTTAGTGAATGAGTAGAACCCTGGCCAGTGGTGTGTTATGTGTTCTCCTGTCTCTTTGTGAATGAGTAGAACCCTGACCAGTGGTATGTTATGTTCTCCTGTCTCTTTGTGAATGAGTAGAACCCTGACCAGTGGTGTGTTATGTTCTCCTGTCTCTTAGTGAATGAGTAGAACCCTGACCAGTGGTGTGTTATGTTCTCCTGTCTCTTAGTGAATGAGTAGAACCCTGACCAGTGGTATGTTATGTTCTCCTGTCTCTTTGTGAATGAGTAGATGTTCTCCTGTCTCTTAGTGAATGAGTAGAACCCTGACCAGGGGTGTGTTATGTGTTCTCCTGTCTCTTTGTGAATGAGTAGAACCCTGACCAGTGGTGTGTTATGTTCTCCTGTCTCTTTGTGAATGAGTAGATGTTCTCCTGTCTCTTAGTGAATGAGTAGAACCCTGACTAGTGGTGTGTTATGTGTTCTCCTGTCTCTTAGTGAATGAGTAGAACCCTGACCAGTGGTGTGTTATGTGTTCTCCTGTCTCTTAGTGAATGAGTAGATGTTCTCCTGTCTCTTAGTGAATGAGTAGAACCCTGACCAGTGGTATGTTATGTGTTCTCCTGTCTCTTAGTGAATGAGTAGAACCCTGACCAGTGGTATGTTATGTGTTCTCCTGTCTCTTAGTGAATGAGTAGAACCCTGACCAGTGGTATGTTATGTTCTCCTGTCTCTTAGTGAATGAGTAGAACCCTGACCAGGGGTGTGTTATGTGTTCTCCTGTCTCTTTGTGAATGAGTAGAACCCTGACCAGTGGTATGTTATGTTCTCCTGTCTCTTTGTGAATGAGTAGATGTTCTCCTGTCTCTTTGTGAATGAGTAGAACCCTGACCAGGGGTGTGTTATGTTCTCCTGTCTCTTTGTGAATGAGTAGAACCCTGACCAGGGGTATGTTATGTTCTCCTGTCTCTTTGTGAATGAGTAGATGTTCTCCTGTCTCTTAGTGAATGAGTAGAACCCTGACTAGTGGTGTGTTATGTGTTCTCCTGTCTCTTAGTGAATGAGTAGAACCCTGACCAGTGGTGTGTAATGTGTTCTCCTGTCTCTTAGTGAATGAGTAGAACCCTGACTAGTGGTGTGTTATGTGTTCTCCTGTCTCTTAGTGAATGAGTAGAACCCTGACCAGTGGTGTGTAATGTGTTCTCCTGTCCCTTAGTGAATGAGTAGAACCCTGACCAGTGGTATGTTATGTGTTCTCCTGTCTCTTAGTGAATGAGTAGAACCCTGACCAGTGGTATGTTCTGTTCTCCTGTCTCTTAGTGAATGAGTAGAACCCTGACCAGGGGTGTGTTATGTGTTCTCCTGTCTCTTTGTGAATGAGTAGAACCCTGACCAGTGGTATGTTATGTTCTCCTGTCTCTTTGTGAATGAGTAGATGTTCTCCTGTCTCTTTGTGAATGAGTAGAACCCTGACCAGGGGTATGTTATGTTCTCCTGTCTCTTTGTGAATGAGTAGAACCCTGACCAGGGGTATGTTATGTTCTCCTGTCTCTTTGTGAATGAGTAGATGTTCTCCTGTCTCTTTGTGAATGAGTAGATGTTCTCCTGTCTCTTAGTGAATGAGTAGAACCCTGACCAGTGGTGTGTTATATGTTCTCCTGTCTCTTAGTGAATGAGTAGATCCCTGACCAGTGGTGTGTTATGTTCTCCTGTCTCTTAGTGAATGAGTAGAACCCTGGCCAGTGGTGTGTTATGTGTTCTCCTGTCTCTTAGTGAATGAGTAGATGTTCTCCTGTCTCTTAGTGAATGAGTAGAACCCTGACTAGTGGTGTGTTATGTGTTCTCCTGTCTCTTAGTGAATGAGTAGAACCCTGACCAGTGGTGTGTAATGTGTTCTCCTGTCCCTTAGTGAATGAGTAGAACCCTGACCAGTGGTGTGTTATGTTCTCCTGTCTCTTAGTGAATGAGTAGAACCCTGGCCAGTGGTGTGTTATGTGTTCTCCTGTCTCTTAGTGAATGAGTAGAACCCTGGCCAGTGGTGTGTTATGTTCTCCTGTCTCTTAGTGAATGAGTAGAACCCTGACCAGTGGTATGTTATGTGTTCTCCTGTCTCTTAGTGAATGAGTAGAACCCTGGCCAGTGGTGTGTTATGTGTTCTCCTGTCTCTTTGTGAATGAGTAGAACCCTGACCAGTGGTATGTTATGTTCTCCTGTCTCTTTGTGAATGAGTAGAACCCTGACCAGTGGTGTGTTATGTTCTCCTGTCTCTTAGTGAATGAGTAGAACCCTGACCAGTGGTGTGTTATGTTCTCCTGTCTCTTAGTGAATGAGTAGAACCCTGACCAGTGGTATGTTATGTTCTCCTGTCTCTTTGTGAATGAGTAGATGTTCTCCTGTCTCTTAGTGAATGAGTAGAACCCTGACCAGGGGTGTGTTATGTGTTCTCCTGTCTCTTTGTGAATGAGTAGAACCCTGACCAGTGGTGTGTTATGTTCTCCTGTCTCTTTGTGAATGAGTAGATGTTCTCCTGTCTCTTAGTGAATGAGTAGAACCCTGACTAGTGGTGTGTTATGTGTTCTCCTGTCTCTTAGTGAATGAGTAGAACCCTGACCAGTGGTGTGTAATGTGTTCTCCTGTCCCTTAGTGAATGAGTAGAACCCTGACCAGTGGTATGTTATGTGTTCTCCTGTCTCTTAGTGAATGAGTAGAACCCTGACCAGTGGTATGTTATGTTCTCCTGTCTCTTAGTGAATGAGTAGAACCCTGACCAGGGGGTGTGTTATGTGTTCTCCTGTCTCTTTGTGAATGAGTAGAACCCTGACCAGTGGTATGTTATGTTCTCCTGTCTCTTTGTGAATGAGTAGATGTTCTCCTGTCTCTTTGTGAATGAGTAGAACCCTGACCAGGGGTGTGTTATGTTCTCCTGTCTCTTTGTGAATGAGTAGAACCCTGACCAGGGGTATGTTATGTTCTCCTGTCTCTTTGTGAATGAGTAGATGTTCTCCTGTCTCTTAGTGAATGAGTAGAACCCTGACTAGTGGTGTGTTATGTGTTCTCCTGTCTCTTAGTGAATGAGTAGAACCCTGACCAGTGGTGTGTAATGTGTTCTCCTGTCTCTTAGTGAATGAGTAGAACCCTGACCAGTGGTGTGTTATGTGTTCTCCTGTCTCTTAGTGAATGAGTAGAACCCTGACCAGTGGGTATGTTATCGTTCTCCTGTCTCTTAGTGAATGAGTGACCAAGGATGTATTGTGCTCCTGTCTCTTTGTGAATGAGTAGAACCCTGACCAGTGTGATGTTCTCCTGTCACTGTGAATGAGTAGATGTTCTCCTGTCTCTTTGTGAATGGTAGAACCCTGACCAGGGGTGTGTTTATGTTCTCCTGTCTCTTTGTGAATGAGTAGATGTTCTCCTGTCTCTTAGTGAATGAGCAGATGTTCCTGTCTCTTAGTGAATGATGACCCTGACCAGTGGTGTGTTATGTGTTCTCCTGTCTCTTAGTGAATGAGTAGAACCCTGACCAGTGGTGTGTATGTGTTCTCCTGTCTCTTAGTGAATGAGTAGAACCCTGACCAGTGGTGTGTTATGTTCTCCTGTCTCTTAGTGAATGAGTAGAACCCTGACCAGTGGTATGTTATGTGTTCTCCTGTCTCTTAGTGAATGAGTAGAACCCTGGCCAGTGGTGTGTTATGTGTTCTCCTGTCTCTTTGTGAATGAGTAGAACCCTGACCAGGGGTGTGTTATGTTCTCCTGTCTCTTTGTGAATGAGTAGAACCCTGACCAGGGGTATGTTATGTTCTCCTGTCTCTTTGTGAATGAGTAGATGTTCTCCTGTCTCTTAGTGAATGAGTAGAACCCTGACTAGTGGTGTGTTATGTGTTCTCCTGTCTCTTAGTGAATGAGTAGAACCCTGACCAGTGGTGTGTAATGTGTTCTCCTGTCTCTTAGTGAATGAGTAGAACCCTGACTAGTGGTGTGTTATGTGTTCTCCTGTCTCTTAGTGAATGAGTAGAACCCTGGCCAGTGGTGTGTAATGTGTTCTCCTGTCCCTTAGTGAATGAGTAGAACCCTGACCAGTGGTATGTTATGTGTTCTCCTGTCTCTTAGTGAATGAGTAGAACCCTGACCAGTGGTATGTTCTGTTCTCCTGTCTCTTAGTGAATGAGTAGAACCCTGACCAGGGGTGTGTTATGTGTTCTCCTGTCTCTTTGTGAATGAGTAGAACCCTGACCAGTGGTATGTTATGTTCTCCTGTCTCTTTGTGAATGAGTAGATGTTCTCCTGTCTCTTTGTGAATGAGTAGAACCCTGACCAGGGGTGTGTTATGTTCTCCTGTCTCTTTGTGAATGAGTAGAACCCTGACCAGGGGTATGTTATGTTCTCCTGTCTCTTTGTGAATGAGTAGATGTTCTCCTGTCTCTTTGTGAATGAGTAGATGTTCTCCTGTCTCTTAGTGAATGAGTAGATCCCTGACCAGTGGTGTGTTATATGTTCTCCTGTCTCTTAGTGAATGAGTAGATCCTGACCAGTGGT
This sequence comes from Oncorhynchus nerka, assembly GCF_034236695.1. Classification (NCBI taxonomy): domain Eukaryota; kingdom Metazoa; phylum Chordata; class Actinopteri; order Salmoniformes; family Salmonidae; genus Oncorhynchus; species Oncorhynchus nerka. The sequence continues at coordinate 12,434 of NW_027037202.1, forward strand.
GTGTTATGTTCTCCTGTCTCTTAGTGAATGAGTAGAACCCTGGCCAGTGGTGTGTTATGTGTTCTCCTGTCTCTTAGTGAATGAGTAGATGTTCTCCTGTCTCTTAGTGAATGAGTAGAACCTGACTAGTGGTGTGTTATGTGTTCTCCTGTCTCTTAGTGAATGAGTAGAACCCTGACCAGTGGTGTGTAATGTGTTCTCCTGTCCCTTAGTGAATGAGTAGAACCCTGACCAGTGGTATGTTATGTGTTCTCCTGTCTCTTAGTGAATGAGTAGAACCCTGACCAGTGGTATGTTATGTTCTCCTGTCTCTTAGTGAATGAGTAGAACCCTGACCAGGGGTGTGTTATGTGTTCTCCTGTCTCTTTGTGAATGAGTAGAACCCTGACCAGTGGTATGTTATGTTCTCCTGTCTCTTTTGTGAATGCCAGTAGATGTTCTCCTGTCCAATGGTAGCTGATGTGTATGTATTCTCCTGTCTCTTAGTGAATGAGTAGAACCCTGACCAGGGGTGTGTTATGTGTTCTCCTGTCTCTTTGTGAATGAGTAGAACCCTGACCAGTGGTATGTTATGTTCTCCTGTCTCTTTGTGAATGAGTAGGATGTTCTCACTGTCTCTTAGTGAATGAGTAGATGTTCTCACCTGTCTCTTAGTGAATGAGTAGAACCCTGACTAGTGGTGTGTTATGTGTTCTCCTGTCTCTTAGTGAATGGTAGAACCCTGACCAGTGGTGTGTTATGTGTTCTCCTGTCTCTTAGTGAATGAGTAGAACCCTGACCAGTGGTGTATGTGTGTTCTCCTGTCTCTTAGTGAATGAGTAGAATGCCCTGCCATGATGGTGTGCAATGTGTTGTCCCTGTCTCTTAGTGAATGAGTAGAACCCTGACCAGTGGTGTGTTATGTGTTCTCCTGTCTCTTAGTGAATGAGTAGAACCCTGACCAGTGGTGTGTTATGTTCTCCTGTCTCTTAGTGAATGAGTAGAACCCTGACCAGTGGTATGTTATGTGTTCTCCTGTCTCTTAGTGAATGAGTAGAACCCTGACCAGTGGTGTGTTATGTGTTCTCCTGTCTCTTTGTGAATGAGTAGAACCCTGACCAGTGGTGTGTTATGTTCTCCTGTCTCTTAGTGAATGAGTAGAACCCTGACTAGTGGTGTGTTATGTGTTCTCCTGTCTCTTTGTGAATGAGTAGAACCCTGACCAGGGGTATGTTATGTTCTCCTGTCTCTTTGTGAATGAGTAGATGTTCTCCTGTCTCTTAGTGAATGAGTAGAACCCTGACTAGTGGTGTGTTATGTGTTCTCCTGTCTCTTAGTGAATGAGTAGAACCCTGACCAGTGGTGTGTAATGTGTTCTCCTGTCTCTTAGTGAATGAGTAGAACCCTGACTAGTGGTGTGTTATGTGTTCTCCTGTCTCTTAGTGAATGAGTAGAACCCTGACCAGTGGTGTGTAATGTGTTCTCCTGTCCCTTAGTGAATGAGTAGAACCCTGACCAGTGGTATGTTATGTGTTCTCCTGTCTCTTAGTGAATGAGTAGAACCCTGACCAGTGGTATGTTCTGTTCTCCTGTCTCTTAGTGAATGAGTAGAACCCTGACCAGGGGTGTGTTATGTGTTCTCCTGTCTCTTTGTGAATGAGTAGAACCCTGACCAGTGGTATGTTATGTTCTCCTGTCTCTTTGTGAATGAGTAGATGTTCTCCTGTCTCTTTGTGAATGAGTAGAACCCTGACCAGGGGTGTGTTATGTTCTCCTGTCTCTTTGTGAATGAGTAGAACCCTGACCAGGGGTATGTTATGTTCTCCTGTCTCTTTGTGAATGAGTAGATGTTCTCCTGTCTCTTTGTGAATGAGTAGATGTTCTCCTGTCTCTTAGTGAATGAGTAGAACCCTGACCAGTGGTGTGTTATATGTTCTCCTGTCTCTTAGTGAATGAGTAGATCCCTGACCAGTGGTGTGTTATGTTCTCCTGTCTCTTAGTGAATGAGTAGAACCCTGGCCAGTGGTGTGTTATGTGTTCTCCTGTCTCTTAGTGAATGAGTAGATGTTCTCCTGTCTCTTAGTGAATGAGTAGAACCCTGACTAGTGGTGTGTTATGTGTTCTCCTGTCTCTTAGTGAATGAGTAGAACCCTGACCAGTGGTGTGTAATGTGTTCTCCTGTCCCTTAGTGAATGAGTAGAACCCTGACCAGTGGTATGTTATGTGTTCTCCTGTCTCTTAGTGAATGAGTAGAACCCTGACCAGTGGTATGTTATGTTCTCCTGTCTCTTAGTGAATGAGTAGAACCCTGACCAGGGGTGTGTTATGTGTTCTCCTGTCTCTTTGTGAATGAGTAGAACCCTGACCAGTGGTATGTTATGTTCTCCTGTCTCTTTGTGAATGAGTAGAACCCTGACCAGTGGTATGTTATGTGTTCTCCTGTCTCTTAGTGAATGAGTAGAACCCTGGCCAGTGGTGTGTTATGTGTTCTCCTGTCTCTTTGTGAATGAGTAGAACCCTGACCAGTGGTATGTTATGTGTTCTCCTGTCTCTTAGTGAATGAGTAGAACCCTGGCCAGTTGTGTGTTATGTGTTCTCCTGTCTCTTTGTGAATGAGTAGAACCCTGACCAGGGGTATGTTATGTTCTCCTGTCTCTTTGTGAATGAGTAGATGTTCTCCTGTCTCTTAGTGAATGAGTAGAACCCTGACTAGTGGTGTGTTATGTGTTCTCCTGTCTCTTAGTGAATGAGTAGAACCCTGACCAGTGGTGTGTAATGTGTTCTCCTGTCTCTTAGTGAATGAGTAGAACCCTGACTAGTGGTGTGTTATGTGTTCTCCTGTCTCTTAGTGAATGAGTAGAACCCTGGCCAGTGGTGTGTAATGTGTTCTCCTGTCCCTTAGTGAATGAGTAGAACCCTGACCAGTGGTATGTTATGTGTTCTCCTGTCTCTTAGTGAATGAGTAGAACCCTGACCAGTGGTATGTTCTGTTCTCCTGTCTCTTAGTGAATGAGTAGAACCCTGACCAGGGGTGTGTTATGTGTTCTCCTGTCTCTTTGTGAATGAGTAGAACCCTGACCAGTGGTATGTTATGTTCTCCTGTCTCTTTGTGAATGAGTAGATGTTCTCCTGTCTCTTTGTGAATGAGTAGAACCCTGACCAGGGGTGTGTTATGTTCTCCTGTCTCTTTGTGAATGAGTAGAACCCTGACCAGGGGTATGTTATGTTCTCCTGTCTCTTTGTGAATGAGTAGATGTTCTCCTGTCTCTTTGTGAATGAGTAGATGTTCTCCTGTCTCTTAGTGAATGAGTAGAACCCTGACCAGTGGTGTGTTATATGTTCTCCTGTCTCTTAGTGAATGAGTAGATCCCTGACCAGTGGTGTGTTATGTTCTCCTGTCTCTTAGTGAATGAGTAGAACCCTGGCCAGTGGTGTGTTATGTGTTCTCCTGTCTCTTAGTGAATGAGTAGATGTTCTCCTGTCTCTTAGTGAATGAGTAGAACCCTGACTAGTGGTGTGTTATGTGTTCTCCTGTCTCTTAGTGAATGAGTAGAACCCTGACCAGTGGTGTGTAATGTGTTCTCCTGTCCCTTAGTGAATGAGTAGAACCCTGACCAGTGGTATGTTATGTGTTCTCCTGTCTCTTAGTGAATGAGTAGAACCCTGACCAGTGGTATGTTATGTTCTCCTGTCTCTTAGTGAATGAGTAGAACCCTGACCAGGGGTGTGTTATGTGTTCTCCTGTCTCTTTGTGAATGAGTAGAACCCTGACCAGTGGTATGTTATGTTCTCCTGTCTCTTTGTGAATGAGTAGATGTTCTCCTGTCTCTTTGTGAATGAGTAGAACCCTGACCAGGGGTGTGTTATGTTCTCCTGTCTCTTTGTGAATGAGTAGAACCCTGACCAGGGGTATGTTATGTTCTCCTGTCTCTTTGTGAATGAGTAGATGTTCTCCTGTCTCTTAGTGAATGAGTAGAACCCTGACTAGTGGTGTGTTATGTGTTCTCCTGTCTCTTAGTGAATGAGTAGAACCCTGACCAGTGGTGTGTAATGTGTTCTCCTGTCCCTTAGTGAATGAGTAGAACCCTGACCAGTGGTATGTTATGTGTTCTCCTGTCTCTTAGTGAATGAGTAGAACCCTGACCAGTGGTATGTTATGTTCTCCTGTCTCTTAGTGAATGAGTAGAACCCTGACCAGGGGTGTGTTATGTGTTCTCCTGTCTCTTTGTGAATGAGTAGAACCCTGACCAGTGGTATGTTATGTTCTCCTGTCTCTTTGTGAATGAGTAGATGTTCTCCTGTCTCTTTGTGAATGAGTAGAACCCTGACCAGGGGTGTGTTATGTTCTCCTGTCTCTTTGTGAATGAGTAGAACCCTGACCAGGGGTATGTTATGTTCTCCTGTCTCTTTGTGAATGAGTAGATGTTCTCCTGTCTCTTTGTGAATGAGTAGAACCCTGACCAGTGGTGTGTTATGTTCTCCTGTCTCTTTGTGAATGAGTAGAACCCTGACCAGGGGTGTGTTATGTGTTCTCCTGTCTCTTAGTGAATGAGTAGATGTTCTCATGTCTCTTTGTGAATGAGTAGAACCCTGACCAGTGGTGTGTTATGTTCTCCTGTCTCTTTGTGAATGAGTAGAACCCTGACCAGGGGTGTGTTATGTGTTCTCCTGTCTCTTTGTGAATGAGTAGATGTTTTCCTGTCTCTTTGTGAATGAGTAGAACCCTGACCAGTGGTATGTTATGTTCTCCTGTCTCTTAGTGAATGAGCAGAACCCTGACCAGTGGTGTGTTATGTTCTCCTGTCTCTTAGTGAATGAGTAGAACCCTGACCAGTGGTGTGTTATGTTCTCCTGTCTCTTAGTGAATGAGTAGAACCCTGACCAGGGGTGTGTTATGTGTTCTCCTGTCTCTTAGTGAATGAGTAGAACCCTGACCAGTGGTGTGTTATGTGTTCTCCTGTCTCTTTGTGAATGAGTAGATGTTCTCCTGTCTCTTTGTGAATGAGTATAACCCTGACCAGTGGTATGTTATGTTCTCCTGTCTCTTAGTGAATGAGTAGAACCCTGACCAGTGGTGTGTTATGTTCTCCTGTCTCTTAGTGAATGAGTAGAACCCTGACCAGTGGTGTGTTATGTTCTCCTGTCTCTTAGTGAATGAGTAGAACCCTGACCAGGGGTGTGTTATGTGTTCTCCTGTCTCTTAGTGAATGAGTAGAACCCTGACCAGTTGGGCCTGAGACGTGAAACGAACTGCCCAGCTCGGAGTTGGCTCAAGTAGCCAATAGAGACGCTGTTGACAGTGTGTTTGAGAGAATCCGGGCAAAAGGCTGTTTTAAAACTGTTCCGCGACTCCTGTCCTGTCTACAGTCATCCCCCAAAACAAACAAAAACGGTCCCTATGAGAATGAGTGCACACCTGGTAAATAGTCGCTTATAGATATGTCAGACAGACAGGTGGCTTGCTGCCGGCAGACACTTCTGTTGCACTAACATTGAAGGGCTCTGCCTGCTAAAATGAGGAAGTAAAGCCAATGTTAAATGGAGCCTAACTCAGCAGGAGAAAAAATATTACACTAAGTTCTCATAATAACTTTA
>NW_027037203.1:0-18023 GCF_034236695.1 Oncorhynchus nerka
ATGTTACTACAAAACCCACTGAGTCGATGATGTCTCCAAAAGCCTTTTGGAGTGGGTCTATGGACTTTTCCTGTGTGAATATTAAAGTCACCAAAAATTACAATATTATCTGCCATGACTACAAGGTCCGATAGGAATTCAGGGAATTCGGTGAGGAACACTGTATATGGCCCAGGAGGTCTGTAAACAGTAGCTATAAAAAGTGATTGAGTAGGCTGCATAGATTTCATGACTAGAAGCTCAAAAACGAAAGCATCATTTATTTTTTTGTAAATTTAAATTTGCTATCGTAAATGTTAGCAACACCTCCGCCTTTGCGGGATGCACGGGGGATATGGTCACTAGTGTAGCCAGGAGGTGAGGCCTTATTTAACACAGTAAATTCATCAGGCTTGAGCCATGTTTCAGTCAGGCCAATCACATCAAGATTATGATCAGTGATTAGTTCATTGACTATAACTGCCTTTGAAGTGAGGGATCTAACATTAAGTAGCCCTATTTTGAGATGTGAGTTATCAATATCTCTTTCAATAATGACAGGAATGAAGGAGGCCTTTATTCCAGTGAGATGGCTAAAGCGAACACCGCCATGTTTAGTTTTGCCCGACGAGGCACAGACACAGTTACAATGGGGATAGCTGAGCTGACTACACTGACTGTGCTAGTGGCAGACTCCACTAAGCTGGCAGGCTGGCTAACAGCCTGCTGCCTGGCCTGCACCCTATCTCATTGAGGAGCTAGGGGAGTTAGAGCCCTGTCTATGGAGTCCATCACTCTTCAACAGGCCAGGCTTGGTCCTGTTTGTGGGTGAGTCCCAGAAGGAGGGCCAATTATCTACAAATTCTATTTTTTGGGGAGGGGCAGAAACAGTTTTCAACCAGCGATTGAGTTGTGAGACTTTGCTGTAGAGCTCATCACTCCCCCTAACTGGGAGGGGGCCAGAGACAATTAGTTGATGCCAACACATCTTTCTAGCTGATTTACAGGCTGAAGCTATGTTGCGCTTGGTGATCTCTGACTGTTTCATCCTAACATCGTTGGTGCCGACGTGGATAACAATATCCCTATACTCTCTACACTCGCCAGTTTTAGTCTTAGCCAGCACCATCTTCAGATTAGCCTTAACGTCGGTAGCCCTGCCCCCTGGTAAACAGATTAGCCTTAACGTCGGTAGCCCTGCCCCCTGGTAAACAGATTAGCCTTAACGTCGGTAGCCATGCCCCTGGTAAACAGATTAGCCTTAACGTCGGTAGCCCTGCCCCCTGGTAAACAGATTAGCCTTAACGTCGGTAGCCCTGCCCCCTGGTAAACAGATTAGCCTTAACGTCGGTAGCCCTGCCCCCTGGTAAACAGATTAGCCTTAACGTCGGTAGCCATGCCCCCGGATAAACAGATTAGCCTTAACGTCGGTAGCCCTGCCCCCTGGTAAACAGATTAGCCTTAACGTCGGTAGCCCTGCCCCCTGGTAAACAGATTAGCCTTAACGTCGGTAGCCCTGCCCCCTGGTAAACAGATTAGCCTTAACGTCGGTAGCCCTGCCCCCTGGTAAACAGTGTATGATCGCTGGATGATTAGTTTTAAGTCTAATACTGCGGTTAATGGAGTCGCCAATGACTAGAGTTTTCAATTTGTCAGAGCTAATGGTGGGGAGCCTTTGGCAGCTCAGACTCCATAACGGGTGGAGAGACCTGAGAAGGCTCAGCCTTTGACTCCGACTCGTTGATTAATGGGGAGAACCGGTTGAAAGTTGACACCGGTTGAGTATGCCGACAGCATTTCTTTCCAGAAGCCTGAGAAAATTGTCCAGCTGCTGGGACTGTGCGGGTAGGGGGGGGGGGGGTTATACTGCTATCTGTACTTACTGGTGGCACAGACGCTGTTTCATCCTTTCCTACACTGAAATTACCCTTGCCTAACGATTGCGTCTGAAGCTGGGCTTGTAGCACAGCTATCCTCGCCGTAAACGATCGTTCTACTGTATATTATGAGGACAACGACTGCAATTAGAAGGCATCATGTTAATGTTACTACTTATCTTCGGCTGGTGGAGGTCCTGACGAACCACGGCCAGATAAAGTATCATGTTAATGTTACTACTTAGCTTCGGCTGGTGGAGGTCCTGGCGAACCACGTCTAGATAAAGCATCATGTTTAATGTTACTACTGGTTGGCTGGTGGAGGTCCTGACGAACCACGTCCAGATAAAGCATCATGTTAATGTTACTACTTGGCTTCGGCTGGTGGAGGTCCTGACGAACCACGTCCAGATAAAGCATCATGTTAATGTTACTACTTGGCTTCGGCTGTTGGAGGTCCTGACGAACCACGTCCAGATAAAGCATCATGTTAATGTTACTACTGGTTGGCTGGTGGAGGTCCTGTAGAACCACGTCCAGATAAAGCATCATGTTAATGTTACTACTGGTTGGCTGGTGGAGGTCCTGGTGAACCATGTCCAGATAAAGCATCATGTTAATGTTACTACTGGTTGGCTGTTGGAGGTCCAGAACCAATACCCAGATAAAGCATCATGTTAATGTTACTACTTATGTTCGGCTGGTGGAGGTCCTGGAGAACCACGTCCAGATAAAGCATCATGTTAATGTTACTACTTAGCTTCGGCTGGTGGAGGTCCTGTATGAACCACGTCCAGATAAAGCATCATGTTAATGTTACTACTGGTTGGCTGGTGGAGGTCACAATGAACCACTTCCAGATAAAGCATCATGTTAATGTTACTACTGGTTGGCTGGTGGAGGTCCTGGTGAACCATGTCCAGATAAAGCATCATGTTAATGTTACTACTGGTTGGCTGTTGGAGGTCCTGATGAACCACGTCTAGATAAAGCATCATGTTAATGTTACTACTGGTTGGCTGGTGGAGGTCCTGATAGAACCACGTCCAGATAAAGCATCATGTTAATGTTACTACTGGTTGGCTGGTGGAGGTCCTGATGAACCACGTCCAGATAAAGCATCATGTTAATGTTACTACTGGTTGGCTGGTGGAGGTCCTGATGAACCACGTCCAGATAAAGCATCATGTTAATGTTACTACTGGTTGGCTGGTGGAGGTCCTGATAGAACCACGTCCAGATAAAGCATCATGTTAATGTTACTACTGGTTGGCTGGTGGAGGTCCTGATGAACCACGTCCAGATAAAGCATCATGTTAATGTTACTACTGGTTGGCTGGTGGAGGTCCTGTAGAACCACGTCCAGATAAAGCATCATGTTAATGTTACTACTGGTTGGCTGGTGGAGGTCCTGTAGAACCACGTCCAGATAAAGCATCATGTTAATGTTACTACTGGTTGGCTGGTGGAGGTCCTGACGAACCACGTCTAGATAAAGCATCATGATGTTAATGGTTGATGTAGTCCTGCAACTGGTCAAGATTAAGATCTGGTTATGTGTTAAATTGGTTATGTGTTAGAAGTCCTGTGAATTCATGTGTCAGATTGGCTATCGTGTTCAATTGGTTACTACTGGTTGGTTGGTGGAGGTCTGATGTATGTAGTTAAATTGGTTAGTGTTAAATTGGCTATGTGTTAAAGGTCCTGTGTTCATGTCAGATTAAGATTAGTTATGTGTACTACTAATTGGCTATGTGTTAAATTGGTTATGTGTTAAATTAGTTATGTGTTACAATTGGTTATGTGAAATTGCGATCAGTTAGATTAGCATGTGTTAATGTTACTGTTAGTTGGCTAGTGTAGGTCTGACGATTATGTGTTAAAGTATGTGTTATGTGTTACAATTGGCTATGTGTTCAATGGTGGTTATGTGATTCAATTAGGTTATGTGTTCAATTGGTTATGTGTTAAATTGGTTATGTGTTCAATTGGTTATGTGTTAAATTGGTTATGTGTTAAATTGGCTATGTGTTCAATTGGTTATGTGTTCAATTGGTTATGTGTTCAATTGGTTATGTGTTCAATTGGTTATGTGTTGAATTGGTTATGTGTTCAATTGGTTATGTGTTGAATTGGTTATGTGTTGAATTGGTTATGTGTTCAATTGGTTATGTGTTAAATTGGTTATGTGTTGAATTGGTTATGTGTTAAATGCAGATTTATTAAACGGTTATTAAAAGTAAAAAACTAAAAGTTTGGCAGATAACCAAGTTGTCTGTCTGTCTGTCTGTCTGTCTGTCTGTCTGTCTGTCTGTCTGTCTGTCTGTCTGTCTGTCTGTCTGTCTAACCCTGCCTGTCTGTCTGTCTAACCTTAACCCTGCCTGTCTGTCTGTCTAACCCTAACCCTGTCTGTCTTTTTGTCTTGCCCTAACCCTGTATGTCTGTCTGTCTGTCTAACCCTGTCTGTCTGTCTAACCCTGCCTGTCTGTCTGTCTTTCCCTAACCCTGCCTGTCTGTCTGTTTGTCTTGCTCTAACCCTGTCACGCCTTGGTCTTAGTATTTTGTGTTTTCGTTATTATTTTGGTCAGGCCAGGGTGTGACATGGGTTTATTTAGTGGTGTGTTTTTGTATTGGGGTTTAGTAGGTATTGGGATTGCGGCATAGTAGGGGTGTCTAGCATAGGCTTGGCTGCCTGAGGCGGTTCTCAATCAGAGTCAGGTGATTCTCGTTGTCTCTGATTGGGAACCATATTTATGTAGCCTGGGTTTCACTGTGTATTTTGTGGGTGATTGTTCCTGTCTCTGTGTTAGTTGTCACCAGACAGGCTGTATAGGTTTTCTCGTTCCGTTTGTTGTTTTGTATATAATTAGTTATTTCATGTATCGTCTATTTCTTCATTAAAGAACATGAGTAACCACCACGCTGCATTTTGGTCCGCTTCTCCTTCAACAGATGAACGCCGTTACAGAATCACCCACCACACACGGACCGAGCGGCGTGGTAACAGGCAGCGACAACAGGAGCAGCGAAAGGAGGAATGGACATGGGAAGACGTGTTGGATGGCAAAGGTTGTTACACTTGGGAGGAGATACTGGCCGGAAGAGATCGCCTCCCATGGGAACAGGTGGAGGCACTTAGAAGAGCAGAGGCAGCCGGAGAGAGGAGCCGACGATACGAGGGAACACGGTTGGCAAGGAAGCCTGAAAAGCAGCCCCAAAAATGTATTGGGAGGGCTCAGGAGAGTATGGCAGAGTCAGGAGACAGACCTGAGCCAACTCCCCTGTTAATCGTGAGGAGCAGCGATCAAAGGACGCGGAGAGGAAGCGGAGGCGATGGTATGAAGAGGCAGCACGGCGACACGGATGGAAGCCTGAGAGTCAGCCCCAAAATTTATTGGGGGGCTCACAGGGAGTATGGCGATGCCAGGTAGGAGACCTGCGCAAACTCCCTGTGCTTGCCGGGGGCTAAAGAGACCGGACAGGCACCGTGTTATGCTATGGAGCGCACGGTGTCTCCAGTGCGGTGCATAGCCTGGTGCGGTACATACCAGCTCTTCGTATTGGCCGGGCTAGAGTGGGCATCGAGCCAGGTAAGGTTGGGCAGGCTCGGTGCTCAAGAGCTCCAGTGCGCCTGCACGGTCCGGTCTATCCAGAGCCACTTCCACACACCAGTCCTCCGGTGGCAGCTCCCCGCACCAGGCTTCCTGTGCGTGTCCTCGATCCAGTACCACCAGTTCCAGCACCACGCACCAGGCCTTCAGTGCGCCTCGCCTGTTCAGCACAGCCAGAGCCTTCCTTCTCTCTGCGCTGCCGAGTCTCCGCGCTGCCGGAGTCTCCCGCCAGTTTAGCGCAGCCAGAGCCTGTCTCCTCTCCTGCGCTGCCGGAGTCTCCCGCCTGTTTAGCGCAGCCAGAGCTTGTCTCTCTCTCCTGCGCTGCCGGAGTCTCCTGCCTGTTCAGGCGCAGCCAGCGCTGTCCTCTCCTGCGCTGCCGAGTCTCCCGCCTGTTTAGCGCAGCCAGAGCATTCCCCTCTCATGCGCTGCTGGAGTCTCCTGCCTGCATGGAGCAGCCAGAGCTGCCAGTCTGCATGGAGCAGCCAGAGCTGCCAGTCTGCATGGAGCAGCCAGAGCTGCCAGTCTGCATGGAGCAGCCAGGAGCTGCCAGTCTGCATGGAGCATCCAGAGCTGCCAGTCTGCATGGAGCATCCAGAGCTGCCAGTCTGCATGGAGCATCCAGAGCAGCCAGATCCGCCAGCCAGCCAGGATCTGCCGGAGCCAACTACCTGCCTGAGCTTCCTCTCAGTACTGGGCTTCCTCTCAGTACTGGGCTTCCTCTCAGTACTGGGCTTCCCCTCAGTCCCGGGCTTCCCCTCAGTCCCGGGCTTCCCTCAGTCCCGGGCTTCCCCTCGAGTCCTCAGTCGAGCTTCCCCTCAGTCCCGAGCTTCCCCTCAGTCCCGAGCTGCCCCTCAGTCCAGTGGGTCCTTGGTGAGGGTTATTAGTGCCCAGGTCGGCGGCGAGGATCGCCAATCAAAGGACGCGATACAGGGGACTAAGACTTGGTTGGAGTGGGGTCCACGTCCCGAGCCGGAGCCGCCACCGTGAACAGGCGCCCACCGGACCCTCCCCTATGGGTTTAGGTGTGCGGCCGGGAGTCCGCAGCTTGGGGGGGGGGGTTCTGTCACACCTTGGTCTTAGTATTTTGTGTTTTTAGTTATTATTTTGGTCAGGCCAGGGTGTGACATGGGTTTATTTTGCCCCAGACTGTAGAGTATTAGCTAACGTTCCCACCCCAGACTGTAGAGGTGTTAGCTAACGTTCACCACCCCAGACTGTAGAGGTGTTAGCTACGTTCACCACCCCAGACTGCAGAGGTGTTGGCTAACGTTCCGCACCACCCAGACTGTAGAGGTGTTAGCTAACGCTCACCACCCCAGACTGTAGAGGTGTTAGCTAACGTTCACCACCCCCAGACTGTAGAGGTGTTAGCTAACGTTCACCACCCCAGACTGTAGAGGTGTTAGCTAACGTTCACCACCCCAGACTGTAGAGGTGTTAGCTAACGCTCACCACCCCAGACTGTAGAGGTGTTAGCTAACGCTCACCACCCCAGACTGTAGAGGTGTTGGCTAACGACTTCACCACCCCAGACTGTAGAGGTGTTAGCTAACGTTCACCACCCCAGACTGTAGAGTGTTAGCCAACGTTCACCACCCCAGACTGTAGAGGTGTTAGCTAACGTTCACCACCCCAGACTGTAGAGGTGTTAGCTAACGCTCACCACCCCAGACTGTAGAGGTGTTAGCTAACGCTCACCACCCCAGACTGTAGAGGTGTTAGCTAACGTTCACCACCCCAGACTGTAGAGTGTTAGCTAACGCTCACCACCCCAGACTGTAGAGGTGTTAGCTAACGCTCACCACCCCAGACTGTAGAGGTGTTAGCTAACGCTCACCACCCCAGACTGTAGAGGTGTTAGCTAACGTTCACCACCCCCAGACTGTAGAGGTGTTAGCCAACGCTCACCACCCCAGACTGTAGAGGTGTTAGCTAACGCTCACCACCCCAGACTGTAGAGGTGTTAGCTAACGCTCACCACCCCAGACTGTAGAGGTGTTAGCTAACGTTCACCACCCCAGACTGTGAAATTCGTGGCTATTCACCATCCAGACTGCAGAGGTGTTATTACAATTTCACCACCCCAGACTCTAGAGAATTGTTAGCTAACATTCACCACCCCAGACTCTGAGGTGTTGGCCCCTAACGTTCACCATCCAGACCTTAAATTGTTGTTAGCTCCACCACCCAGACTGTGAGGTGTTGGCTAGCGTTCACCACCCCAGACTGTGGGTGTTAGCTAACGTTCACCACCCCAGACTGTAGAGGTGTTAGCTAACGTTCACCACCCCAGACTGTAGAGGTGTTAGCTAACGTTCACCACCCCAGACTGTGAGGTGTTAGCTAACGTTCACCACCCCCAGACTGTAGAGTGTTAGCTAACGTTCACCACCCCAGACTGTAGAGGTGTTGCCAACGTTCACCCCAGACTGTAGAGGTGTTAGCTAACGTTCACCACCCCCAGACTGTAGAGGTGTTAGCTAACGTTCACCACCCCAGACTGTAGAGGTGTTAGCTAACGTTCACCACCCCAGACTGTAGAGGTGTTAGCTAACGTTCACCACCCCCAGACTGTAGAGTGTTAGCTAACGTTCACCACCCCAGACTGTAGAGGTGTTAGCTAACGTTCACCCCCCAGACTGTAGAGGTGTTGCTAACGTTCACCACCCCAGACTGTAGAGGTGTTTACGTTCACCACCCCAGACTGTAGAGGTGTTAGGTAACGTTCACCACCCCAGACTGTAGAGGTGTTAGCCAACGTTCACCACCCCAGACTGTAGAGGTGTTAGCTAACGTTCACCACCCAGACTGTAGAGTGTTAGCTAACGTTCACCACCCCAGACTGTAGAGGTGTTAGCTAACGTTCACCACCCCAGACTGTAGAGTGTTAGCTAACGTTCACCACCCAGACTGTAGAGGTGTTAGCCTAACGTTTCACCACCCCAGACTGTAAAGGTGTTAGCTAACGTTCACCACCCCAGACTGTAAAGGTGTTAGCTAACGTTCACCACCCCAGACTGTAGAGGTGTTAGCTAACGTTCACCACTCCAGACTGTAGAGGTGTTAGCTAACGTTCACCACCCCAGACTGTAGAGGTGTTAGCTAACGTTCACCACCAGACTGTAAGTGTTAGCTAACTCACCCACCACCCCAGACTGTAGAGGTGTTAGCTACGCATTCACCACCCCAGACTGTAGAGTGTTAGCTAACGTTCACCACCCCAGACTGTGAGGTGTTAGCTAACGTTCACCACCCCAGACTGTAGAGTGTGTTAGCTAGGGTGTTAACGTTCACCATCCCAGACTGTAGAGGTGTTAGCTAACGTTCACCACCCCCAGACTGTAGAGTGTTAGCTAACGTTCACCACCCCAGACTGTAGAGGTGTTAGCTAACGCTCACCACCCCAGACTGTAGAGGTGTTAGCTAACGTTCACCATCCCCAGACTGTAGAGGTGTTAGCTAACGTTCACCATCCCAGACTGTAGAGGTGTTAGCTAACGTTCACCACCCCCAGACTGTAGAAGTGTTAGCTAACGTTCACCATCCCAGACTGTAGAGGTGTTAGCTAACGTCTTCACCACCCCAGACTGTAGAAGTGTGCTAGATTCACCACCCCAGACTATAGAGTGTTAGCTAACGTTCACCCACCCAGACTGCAGAGGTGTTAGCTAACGTTCACCACCCCAGACTGTAGAGGTGTTAGCTAACGTTCACCACCCCAGACTGTAGAGGTGTTAGCTAACGTTCACCACCCCAGACTGTAGAGTGTTATTAACGTTCACCACCCCAGACTGTAGAGGTGTTAGCTAACGTTCTTACCCCAGACTGTAGAGTGTTAGCTAACGTTCACCACCCCAGACTGTAGAGGTGTTAGCTTAACGCATTCACCACCCCAGACTGTAGAGTGTTAGCTAACGTTCACCACCCCAGACTGTAGAGGTGTTAGCTAACGTTCACCACCCCAGACTGTAGAGGTGTTAGCCTAACGTTCACCACCCCAGACTGCAGAGTGTTAGCTAACGTTCACCCCAGACTGTAGAGGTGTTAGCTAACGTTCACCACCCCGACTGTAAAGTGTTAGCTAACGTTCACCACCCCAGACTGTAGGGTGTTAGCCAACGTTCACCACCCCAGACTGCAGAGGTGTTAGCTAGCATTCACCACCCCAGACTGTAGAGGTGTTAGCTAACGTCACCACCCCAGACTGTAGAGGTGTTGGCTAACGTTCACCACCCCAGACTGTAGAGTGTTAGCTAGCATTCACCACTCCCAGACTGTAGAGGTGTTAGCTAACGTTCACCACCCCAGACTGTAGAGGTGTTAGCTAACGTTTCACCACCCCCAGACTCTAGAGGTGTTAGCCAACGCATTCACCACCCCAGACTCTAAAGGTGTTAGCTAACGTTCACCATCCCAGACTGTAGAGGTGTTAGCTAACGTTCACCATCCCAGACTGTAGAGGTGTTAGCTAACGTTCACCACCCCAGACTGTAGAGGTGTTAGCTAACGTTCACCACCCCAGACTGTAGAGGTGTTGGCTAACGTTCCACCCCAGACTGTAGAGTGTTAGCTAACGTTCACCACTCCCCAGACTGTAGAGGTGTTAGCTAACGTTCACCACCCCAGACTGTAGAGGTGTTAGCTAACGTTCACCACCCAGACTGTAGAGGTGTTAGCTAATTTCACCATCCCAGACTGTAGGAGTGTTAGCGTTCACCACCCAGACTCTAGAGGTGTTGGCTAACGTTCACTACCCCAGACTCTAGAGGTGTTAGCTAACGTTCACCACCCCAGACTGTAGAGTGTTAGCTACGTTCACCATCCCAGACTGTAGAGGTGTTAGCCAACGCTCACTCACCCCAGACTGTAGAGGTGTTAGCTAACGCTCCACCACCCCAGACTGTAGAGGTGTTAGCTAACGTTCACCACCCCCAGACTGTAGAGTGTTAGCTAACGTTTCACCACCCCAGACTGTAGAAGTGTTAGCTAACCCGTTCACCACCCCAGACTGTAGAGGTGTTAGCTAACGTTCACCACCCAGACTGTAGAGGTGTTAGCCAACGTTCACCACCCCAGACTATAGAGGTGTTAGCTAACGTTCACCACCCCAGACTGTAAGAGGTGTTAGCTAACGTTCACCACCCCAGACTGTAGAGGTGTTAGCTAACGTTCACCACCCCCAGACTGGAGGTGTTAGCTAACGTTCACCCCCAGACTGTAAAGGTGTTAGCTAACGTTCACCACCCCAGACTGTAGAGGTGTTAGCTTGCGTTCACCACCCCAGACTGTAGAGGTGTTAGCTAACGTTCACCACCCCAGACTGTAGAGTGTTAGCTAACGTTCACCACCCCAGACTGTAGAGGTGTTAGCTACGTTCACCACCCCAGACTGTAGAGGTGTTAGCTAACGTTCACCACCCCAGACTGTAGAGGTGTTAGCTAACGTTCACCACCCCCAGACTGTAGAGGTGTTAGCTAACGTTCACTACCCCAGACTGTAGAGTGTTAGCCAACGTTCACCACCCCAGACTGTAAGTGTTAGCTAACGTTCACCACCCCAGACTATAGAGTGTTAGCTAACGTTCACCACCCCAGACTGTAGAGGTGTTAGCTAATTCACCACCCCAGACTGTAGAGTGTTAGCTAACGTTCACCACCCCAGACTATAGAGGTGTTAGCTAACATTCACCACCCCAGACTGTAGAGGTGTTAGCTAACGTTCACCACCCCCAGACTGTAGAGGTGTTAGCTAACGTTCACCACCCCAGACTGTAGAGAGGTGTTAGCTAACGTTCACCACCCCAGACTGTAAAGGTGTTAGCTAACGTTCACCACCCCAGACTGTAGAGGTGTTGGCTAACGTTCACCACCCCAGACTGTAGGGGTGTTAGCTAACGTTCACCACCCCAGACTGTAGAGGTGTTAGCTAACGTTCACCACCCCAGACTGTAGAGGTGTTAGCTAACGTTCACCACCCCAGACTGTAGAGGTGTTAGCTAACGTTCACCACCCCAGACTGTAGAGGTGTTAGCTAACGTTCACCACCCCAGACTGTAGAGGTGTTAGCTAACATTCACCACCCCAGACTGTAGAGGTGTTATAACGTTCACCACCCCAGACTGGGGAGGTGTTAGCTAACGTTCACCACCCCAGACTGTAGAGGTGTTAGCTAACGATTCACCATCCCAGACTGTAGAGGTGTTAGCTAACGATTCACCACACCAGACTGTAGAGGATGTTGGCTAACGTTCACCACAACAGACTATAGAGGTGTTAGCAACGTTCACCACCCAGATTGTAGAGGTGTTGGCTACGTTCACCACCCCAGACTGTAAGTGTTGGCTATGAGTTCACCACCCCAGACTGTAGAGTGTTAGCTAACGTTCACCACCCCAGACTGTAGAGGTGTTAGACAATCTGGACCCTCTATCTGGACCCTCTATCCGCCGCCATTGCTTCGCAGCCCCTATTACCAGCCTGTTCCGCCTCTCTTTCATGTCGTCTGAGATCCCCAAGGATTGAAAGCTGCCGCAGTCATCCCCTCTTCAAAGGGGAGACACCCTGGACCCAAACTGTTACAGACCTATATCCATTCTGCCCTGCCTATCTAAGGTCTTCAAAGCCAAGTCAACAAACAGGTCACTGACCATCTCGAATCCCACCGTACCCTCTCCGCTATGCAATCTGGTTTCCGAGGCGGTCACGGGTGCACCTCAGCCACACTCAAGGTACTAAACGACATCATAACCGCCATCGATAAAGACAGTACTGTAGCCGTCTTCATCGGCCTTGCTAAGGCTTTAAACTCTGTCAATCACCACCATATTCTTATCGGCAGACTCAGTAGCCTCGGATTTTGGATGACTGCCTTGCCTGGTTCACCAATTGCTTTGCAGACAGAGTTCAGTGTGTCAAATCGGAGGGCATGTTGTCCGGTCCTCTGGCAGTCTCTGGGGTGCCACAGGGTTCAATTCTCGGGCTGACTCTTTTCTCTGTATATCAATGATGTTGCTCTTGCTGCGGGCTATTCCTGATCCACCTCTACGCAGACGACACCATTCTATACACTTTCAGCCCGTCATTGGACACTGTGCTATCTAACCTCCAATCGAGCTTCAATGCCATACAACACTCCTTCTGTGGCCTCCAACTGCTCTTAAACGCTAGTAAAACCAAATGCATGCTTTTCCAACCGATCGCTGCCTGCACCTGTTTGCCCGACTAGCATCACACACTGGATGGTTCCGACCTTGAATATGTGGACACCTATAAGTACCTAGGTGTCTGGCTAGACTGCAAACTCTCCTTCCAGACCCATTCAAACATCTCCAATCGAAAATCAAATCAAGAGTCGGCTTTCTATTCCGCAACAAAAGCCTCCTTCACTCACGCTGCCAAGCTTGCCTAGTAAAACTGACTATCCTACCGATCCTCGACTTCGGCGATGTCATCTACAAAATTGCTTCCAACACTCTTCTCAGCAAACTGGATGCAGTTTATCACAGTGCCATCCGTTTTGTCACTAAAGCACCTTATACTACCCACCACTGTGACTTGTATGCTCTAGTCGGCTGGCCTCGCACATATCCGTAAGCCAGATCCACTGGCTCCAGGTCATCTACAAGGCCATGCTAGGCAAAGCTCGGCCTTATCTCAGCTCACTGGTCACGATGGCAACACCCATCCGTAGCACGCGCTCCAGCAGGTGTATCTCATTGATCATCCCTAAAGCCAGAGGTGTTAGCTAACGTTCACCACCCCAGACTATAGAGGTGCCAAATGACTGGAACGTTCACCACCCCAGATTGTAGAGTGTTAGCTAACGTTCACCACCCAGACTATAGAGGTGTTAGCTAACGTTCACCACCCCAGACTGTAGAGGTGTTAGCTAACGTTCACCACCCCAGACTGTAGAGGTGTTAGCTAACGCTCACCACCCCAGACTGTAGAGGTGTTAGCTAACGTTCACCACCCCAGACTGTAGAGTGTTAGCTAACGTTCACCACCCCAGACTGTAGAGAGTGTTAGCTAGCATTCACCACCCCAGACTGTAGTTAGGTGTTAGCTAACGTTGATGCATCCCAGACTTTAGAGGTGTTAGCTAACGTTCACCATCCCAGACTGTAGAGGTGGCTAACGTTCACCACCCCAGACTGTAGAGGTGTTAGCTAACGCTCACCACCCCAGACTGTAGAGGTGTTAGCTAACGTTCCACCCCAGACTGTAGAGGTGTTAGCTAACGTTCACCATCCCAGACTGTAGATTTGTTTAGCTAACGTTCCACCACCCCAGACTGTAGAGTGTTAGCTAACGTTCACCACCCACTGTAAGGTGTTAGCTAACGTTCACCACCCCAGACTGTAGAGGTGTTAGCTAACGTTCACCACCCCAGACTGTAGAGTGTTAGCTAACGTTCACCACCACAGACTGTAGAGTGTCAGCTAACGTTCACCACCCCAGACTGTAGAGGTGTATAGCTAACGTTCACCACCCCAGACTGTAGAGGTGTTAGCTAACGTTCACCACCCCAGACTGTAGAGTGTTATTCCAACGTTCACCACCCCAGACTGTAAAGGTGTTAGCTAACGTTCACTCCTCCCAGACTGTAGAGGTGTTAGCTAACGTTCACCACCCCAGACTGTAGAGGTGTTAGCTAACGCTCACCACCCCAGACTGTAGAGAGTGTTAGCTAACATTCACCACCCAGACTGTAGAGGTGTTAGTTTGTGAATCCTTTTAAAGTGTTAATTTAACATTATTTCTGGGGGTCACAATTAATTTGTAAGTGTTAAATTTAACACTGTGGTTGTTAAAATTCTCAAATTTGCTGTGTGACAAAGCATTCCTCAGAGCTGAAAGAAGATGGAAGATGGCCATTCTGAATGACAAACAAGTGTTTTACTGACAGCACCTGACTGAAAGACTGTATGACATGACTGACTGACAACCAGTTCCAGTCACTAACCAGTCTTACCTACATTTGTTACAGTCACTAACCAGTCTTTACTTATTTAGTTATCAGCCCAAGGCCTCTTAAGATATTGACTTTCCTCAGAAACAGCCAAGGCCCGCTCAGGTAATACCTCCCATCGTTTCTAAGCATTATCGTCGTACTGGTGTCTATACTGCCAGTCTATACTGTTATTATCGTCGTACTGGTGTCTATACTGCCAGTCTATACGCCTCGTTATCTTGTACTGGTGTCTATACTGCCAGTCTATACTGTTTTTAATCTTGTACCTATTTGTTTGAACTCACTTATATCTGCTATTGTTAGCTCAAAGAGAAGCCCTCTGTGGTCTGCTCACCCGGTGCATTTAGTTTCAAGGTGAATTCCATAAACTTGAATAGCTCCTTCTTTTCAAGACATGTAGAGGGCTTGGGCTGTTGCACAATAAAATCAAAGCCCATGTGTGTCAGTTTCTAACATTCCATCATTTGTTACTCTGAAACTTCCCCACATTGACATTGGCTGCAGCTTCAGGCCCTATGGTGCTAACCTTGGAAAAGTCATTCACATTTCTACTCCTTCCTCTATTACTAAAGGGAAAGACCAAATGGTGCAGTTAAATGTAATCTTATAGCCATAACAACTAAATCCATATCAACCATCAGACAGGGCCTGCAACCGCCTATTGAACGTAGTTAAGTTGGAGACTCCGTGTTACTTTAAATATTGTAAAAGACTCGGGTTGATGCATCTGAACACAAGGAGATGAATCCCTTAACTGGATTACAGCAGGGCTATGCAGACGAATCTGAACATTCTTATACTGACTGAAACTTGGATCTCTGGGGGACAGTCTGGGTATTAATATTGAGGGTGATCATGTGTTCAGAGCTGACAGACATGTTAGAGGTGGTGGAGTGTTTTCGGAAGCATTTTGTGGATTCAGGGCTCACTCAAACATTGTTTTAAGCTTTGTTTTACTATTGACAGCCTCCTGATATCAGGGCCTAAAAAGGACAACTTTTTAAATATATTTCTTGAACTGCATTGCTGTTTAAGAGCTTGTAACTAAGCATTTCACAATAAGGTCTACACCTGTTGTGTTCGGCGCATGTGACAAATACAATTTGATTTGATTTTGAATTAGCCTAAGTCCGAGCTCGTTTTCCCTGGCTGAACTAGCTGGCTAGCTGAACTATGCTAGTTTTCATCCTCATTGCCAAACTTCAGAAATACTGCAGGTATGAGGTAGCTATGTACACAGAGAGCAGGTAGGGGTAAAGTAACTAGGCAACAGGATGGATCAACAGTAGCAACAGTGTATGTGGTGAATGTTAAAGTGTGGCATCAGTAGGAATGTATGTGCATGTTGCTGTGTGTGTGTATCACGACAGTGGGAAGGTTATCATTGCTACTAACACGGATCCAAGTTCAGTTTTGAGAACCAAATCAAATCAAATCAAATCAAATCAAATTTTATTTGTCACATACACATGATTGTAGATGTTAATGCGAGTGTAGCGAAATGCTTGTGCTTCTAGTTCCGACAATGCAGTGATAACCAACAAGTAATCTAACTAACAATTCCAAAACTACTGTCTTATACACAGTGTAAGGGGATAGGAATATGTACATAAGGATATATGAATGAGTGATGGTACAGAGCAGCATACAGTAGATGGTATCGAGTACAGTATATACATATGAGATGAGTATGTAGACAAAGTAAACAAAGTGGCATAGTTAAAGTGGCTAGTGACATAAGAATGCAGTCGATGATCTAGAGTACAGTATATACATATGCATATGAGATGAATAATGTAGGGTAAGTAACATTATATAAGGTAGCATTGTTTAAAGTGGCTAGTGATATATTTACATCATTTCCCATCAATTCCCATTATTAAAGTGGCTGGAGTTGGGTCAGTGTCAATGACAGTTGGGTCAATGACAGTGTGTTGGCAGCAGCCACTCAATGTTAGTGGTGGCTGTTATAGAAGCTGTTTTTCAGTCTCTCGGTCCCAGCTTTGATGCACCTGTACTGACCTCGCCTTCTGGATGATAGCGGGTGAACAGGCAGTGGTTCGGGTGGTTGATGTCCTTGATGATCTTTATGGCCTTCCTGTAACATCGGGTGGTGTAGGTGTCCTGGAGGGCAGGTAGTTTGCCCCGGTGATGCGTTGTGCAGACCTCACTACCCTCTGGAGAGCCTTACGGTTGAGGGCGGAGCAGTTGCCGTACCAGGCGGTGATACAGCCCGCCAGGATGCTCTGATTGTGCATCTGTAGAAGTTTGTGAGTGCTTTTGGTGACAAGCCGAATTTCTTCAGCCTCCTGAGGTTGAAGAGGCGCTGCTGCGCTTCTTCACGACGCTGTCAGTGTGAGTGGACCAATTCAGTTTGTCTGTGATGTGTATGCCGAGGAACTTAAAACTTGCTACCCTCTCCACTACTGTTCCATCGATGTGGATAGGGGGTGTTCCTCTGCTGTTTCCTGAAGTCCACAATCATCTCCTTAGTTTTGTTGACGTTGAGTGTGAGGTTATTTTCCTGACACCACACTCCGAGGGCCCTCACCTCCTCCCTGTAGGCCGCCTCGTTGTTGGTAATCAAGCCTACCACTGTTGTGTCGTCCGCAAACTTGATGATTGAGTTGGAGGCGTGCATGGCCACGCAGTCGTGGGTGAACAGGAGTACAGGAGAGGGCTCAGAACGCACCTTGTGGGGCCCCCGTGTTGAGGATCAGCGGGGAGGAGATGTTGTTGCTACCCTCACCACCTGGGGGCGGCCCGTCAGGAAGTCCAGAACCCAGTTGCACAGGGGCGGGGTCGAGACCCAGGGTCTCGAGCTTGATGACGAGCTTGGAGGGTACTATGGTGTTGAATGCCGAGCTGTAGTCGATGAACAGCATTCTCACATAGGTATTCCTCTTGTCCAGGTGGGTTAGGGCAGTGTGCAGTGTGGTTGAGATTGCATCGTCTGTGGACCTATTTGGGCGGTAAGCAAATTGGAGTGGGTCTAGGGTGTCAGGTAGGGTGGAGGTGATATGGTCCTTGACTAGTCTCTCAAAGCACTTCATGATGACGGAAGTGAGTGCTACGGGGCGGTAGTCGTTTAGCTCAGTTACCTTAGCTTTCTTGGGAACAGGAACAATGGTGGCCCTCTTGAAGCATGTGGGAACAGCAGACTGGTATAGGGATTGATTGAATATGTCCGTAAACACACCGCCAGCTGGTCTGCGCATGCTCTGAGGGCGCGGCTGGGGATGCCGCCTGGGCCTGCAGCCTTGCGAGGGTTAACACGTTTAAATGTCTTACTCACCTCGGCTGCAGTGAAGGAGAGTCTTGTAGTCCGTGATTGATCTGTAGACCCTGCCACATGCCTCTTGTGTCTGAGCCATTGAATTGAGATTCCACTTTGTCTCTGTACTGGGACGCTTAGCTTTGTTTAATAGCCTTGCGGAGGGAATAGCTGCATTGTTTATATTCGGACATACTACCAGGACACCTTGCCCCTGATTAAAAGCAGTGGTTCGCGCTTTCAGCCTCACGCGAATGCTGCCATCAATCCACGGTTTCTGGTTTGGGAATGTTTTTATCGTTGCTATGG
>NW_027037204.1:0-18028 GCF_034236695.1 Oncorhynchus nerka
AGGGTTAGGGTTAGGGTTAGTTTGGAACATCCGTGCGCCACAACGGGTAAATGAATGGTTTCTATCTAATAGCATAGACAGGGTTAGGGTTAGTTTGGAACATCCGTGCGTCACAACGGGTAAATTAATGGTTTCTATCTAATAGCATAGACAGGGTTAGGGTTAGTTTGGAACATCCGTGAGTCACAACGGGTAAATTAATGGTTTCTATCTAATAGCATAGACAGGGTTAGGGTTAGTTTGGAACATCCGTGGGTCACAACGGGTAAATGAATGGTTTCTATCTAATAGCATAGACAGGGTTAGGGTTAGGGTTAGTTTGGAACATCCGTGGGTCACAACGGGTAAATTAATGGTTTCTATCTAATAGCATAGACAGGGTTAGGGTTAGTTTGGAACATCCGTGGGTCACAACGGGTAAATGAATGGTTTCTATCTAATAGCATAGACAGGGTTAGTTTGGAACATCCGTGCGTCACAACGGGTAAATTAATGTTGGGTTTCTATCTAATAGCATAGACAGGGTTAGGGTTAGTTTGGGACATCCGTGCGTCACTACGGGTAAATTAATGTTGGGTTTCTATCTAATAGCATAGACAGGGTTAGGGTTAGTTTGGAAAATCCGTGCGTCACAACGGGTAAATGAATGGTTTCTATCTAATAGCATAGACAGGGTTAGGGTTAGTTTGGAACATCCGTGGGTCACAACGGGTAAATGAATGGTTTCTATCTAATAGCATAGACAGGGTTAGGGTTAGTTTGGAACATCCGTGCGTCACAACGGGTAAATTAATGGTTTCTATCTAATAGCATAGACAGGGTTAGGGTTAGGGTTAGTTTGGAACATCCGTGGGTCACAACGGGTAAATGAATGGTTTCTATCTAATAGCATAGACAGTGTTAGGGTTGGGGTTAGTTTGGAACATCCGTGGGTCACAACGGGTAAATTAATGGTTTCTATCTAATAGCATAGACAGGGTTAGGGTTAGTTTGGAACATCAAGTAGTCACAATGGGTAAATTTTTATTTTTATTTTCACCTTTATTTAACCAGGTAGGCTAGTTGAGAACAGAGTTCATTTGCAACTGCGACCTGGCCAAGATAAAGCATGAGTGTGAACAGACAACACAGGGTACACATGGAGTAAGCAGTGTAAAGTCAATAACACAGTAGAAAAAAAATGGGCGAATCTATATACAATGTGCAAAAGGCATGAAATTAGCGAATAATACAATTTGCAGACATAACACTGGGGTGATAAATGATCAGATGGTCATGTACAGGTAGAGATATTGGTGTGCAAAAAGAAGCAGAAAGGTAAATAAATAAATAAAATAAAAAAACAGTATAAAAACAGTATGGGGATGAGGTAGGTGAAAATGGGTGGGCTATTTGCAATAGACTATGTACAGCTGCAGCGATCGGTTAGCTGCTCGGATAGCTGATGTTTGAAGTTGGTGGGGAGATAAAAGTCTCAACTTCAGCGATTTTTTACAGTTCATTCCAGTCACAGGCAACAGAGTACTGGAGGCGAAGGCGGCCAAATGAGGTGTTGGCTTTAAAGGGATGATCAGTGAGATACACCTGCTGGAGCGTGTGCTACGGATGGGTGTTGCCATTCGTGACCAGTGAACTGAGATAAAGGCGGAGCTTTACCTAGCATGGACATAGATGACCTGGAGCCAGTGGGTCTGGCGGCGAATATGTGCGAGGGCCAGCCGACTAGAGCATACAGTCGCAGTGGTGGGTGGTATAAGGTGCTTTGGTGACAAAACGGATGGCACTATGATGAACTGCATCCAGTTTGCTGAGTAGAGTGTTGAAGCCATTTTGTAGATGACATCGCGAAGTCGAGGATCGGTAGGATAGTCAGTTTACTAGGGTAAGCTTGGCGGCGTGAGTGAAGGAGGCTTTGTTGCGGAATAGAAAGCCGACTCTTGATTTGATTTTCGATTGGAGATGTTTGATGTGAGTCTGGAAGGAGAGTTTGCAGTCTAGCCAGACACCTAGGTACTTATAGATGTCCACATATTCAAGGTCGGAACCATCCAGGAGTGGTGATGCTAGTCGGGCATGCGGGTGCAGGCAGCGATCGGTTGAAAAGCATGCATTTGGTTTTACTCGCGTTTAAGAGCAGTTGGAGGCCACGGAAGGAGTGCTGTATGGCATTGAACCAAATTAATGGTTTCTATCTAATAGCATAGACAGGGTTAGGGTTAGTTTGGAACATCCGTGAGTCACAACGGGTAAATGAATGGTTTCTATCTAATAGCATAGACAGGGTTAGGGTTAGTTTGGAACATCCGTGAGTCACAACGGGTAAATTAATGGTTTCTATCTAATAGCATAGACAGGGTTAGGGTTAGTTTGGAACATCCGTGCGTCACAACGGGTAAATGAATGGTTTCTATCTAATAGCATAGACAGGGTTAGGGTTAGTTTGGAACATCCGTGGGTCACAACGGGTAAATGAATGGTTTCTATCTAATAGCATAGACAGGGTTAGGGTTAGTTTGGAACATCCGTGGGTCACAACGGGTAAATTAATGGTTTCTATCTAATAGCATAGACAGGGTTAGGGTTAGTTTGGAAAATCCGTGAGTCACAACGGGTAAATGAATGGTTTCTATCTAATAGCATAGACAGGGTTAGGGTTAGGGTTAGTTTGGAACATCCGTGCGTCACAACGGGTAAATGAATGGTTTCTATCTAATAGCATAGACAGGGTTAGGGTTAGTTTGGAACATCCGTGCGTCACAACGGGTAAATGAATGGTTTCTATCTAATAGCATAGACAGGGTTAGGGTTAGTTTGGAACATCCGTGGGTCACAACGGGTAAATGAATGGTTTCTATCTAATAGCATAGACAGGGTTAGGGTTAGTTTGGAACATCCGTGGGTCACAACGGGTAAATTAATGGTTTCTATCTAATAGCATAGACAGGGTTAGGGTTAGTTTGGAACATCCGTGAGTCACAACGGGTAAATGAATGGTTTCTATCTAATAGCATAGACAGGGTTAGGGTTAGTTTGGAACATCCGTGCGTCACAACGGGTAAATGAATGGTTTCTATCTAATAGCATAGACAGGGTTAGGGGTTAGTTTGGAAAACATCCTTGGGTCACAACGGGTAAATGAATGGTTTCTATCTAATAGCATAGACAGGGTTAGGGGTTAGTTTGGAACATCCGCGGAGTCACAATGGGTAAATGAATGGTTTCTATCTAATAGCATAGACAGGGTTAGGGTTAGTTTGGAACATCAAGTGGGTCACAACGGGTAAATGAATGGTTTCTATCTAATAGCATAGACAGGGTTAGGGTTAGTTTGGAACATCCGTGCGTCTAGCAACGGGTAAATGAATGGTTTCTATCTAATAGCATAGACAGGGTTAGGGTTAGTTTGGAACATCCGTGCGTCACAACGGGTAAATGAATGGTTTCTATCTAATAGCATAGACAGGGTTAGGGTTAGTTTGGAACATCCGCAAGGTCACAATGGGTAAATGAATGGTTTCTATCTAATAGCATAGACAGGGTTAGGGTTAGTTTGGAACATCCGTGCGTCACAACGGGTAAATGAATGGTTTCTATCTAATAGCATAGATAGGGTTAGGGTTAGTTTGGAACATCCTTGGGTCACAACGGGTAAATGAATGGTTTCTATCTAATAGCATAGACAGGGTTAGGGTTAGTTTGGAACATCCGTGAGTCACAACGGGTAAATGAATGGTTTCTATCTAATAGCATAGACAGGGTTAGGGTTAGTTTGGAACATCCGTGGGTCACAATGGGTAAATGAATGGTTTCTATCTAATAGCATAGACAGGGTTAGGGTTAGTTTGGAACATCCGTGCG
Source organism: Oncorhynchus nerka (assembly GCF_034236695.1). Classification (NCBI taxonomy): domain Eukaryota; kingdom Metazoa; phylum Chordata; class Actinopteri; order Salmoniformes; family Salmonidae; genus Oncorhynchus; species Oncorhynchus nerka. The sequence continues at coordinate 3,859 of NW_027037204.1, forward strand.
TCACAACGGGTAAATGAATGGTTTCTATCTAATAGCATAGACAGTGAGACAGACCTGCCCAGCAGCTCCAACTTGGTTACATAAGACGACACGACGCCCATTTCTTTACTTGAGAAATACTGCACCAAACACCTAGTTGGATGTAAAAATGTGCAACTAAAACATCCTTGGCAAAAACAGATTTCTTAAATTGTCTTAGATTCATTCTTGGGGTTTTTGAGTGAAATAGGCTTCTGCATCTACAGTGGCTCAAGGGGGACAAACATCATTAACCAAACGCAGAATTGGTCAGGAAAACTTTTCTAATGAACAACAGAAAAACACACGTGCCAATCGGTTGTTCAGTAGTTTAACAACTTGAACTGCCCAGGAGCATCAAGGTGCAGAGTGCTCTGCAGATCATTCCATTGAGGTCCTCCATTAACAACTTGAACTGCCCTGGAGCATCAAGGTGCAGAGAGCTCTGCAGATCATTCCATTGAGGTCCTCCATTAACAACTTTAACTGCCCAGGAGGCCCAGGAGCATCAAGGTGCAGAGTGCTCTGTATTACATCTGCTAAACATGTGTATGCGACCAACATGTTTGATTTGATCATTTCATACACGGGTGCAAAACAACAACAAAGCAGATTCCCTGAATTCTGTAGTTAACCATCCCTGTGACCAGGTCTGGTGACTCGTATGTCACTCATTTAACAATGAAGTAAGGTATGGAGGAAGTTTTCACAAGAAGGCTTTCTAAACAAAAAAATTGAATCAAGTCACATCTAATTTAATTTGTCACATGTACCGAATATAACAAGTGTAGACTACCAGCCAATGTACAGAAAAATCTGCTATATTTATATTTACCATGTCCTTGATCAGCCACTATTGAAGTACATTTTGAAGCTAGAAAAGATCTAAGCTGAGTGTTGATTGAAGTTTCTAAAATGTTCGCTAGACAGTTTAGAGATCAGGAGATCATTACTCAGGGGTCACCACCTTGGTAGAGAGGGAGCACATGGGCAGCCTTCCAGAAACATGAGTGACAAGACAGTTTAGAGATCATTACTCAGGGGTCATCACCTTGGTAGAGAGGGAGCACATGGGCAGCCTTCCAGAAAACATGATTGGATTTAAATCAGTGTATTTTAGTATTTTCAAATACATGCCAGTACTTTCCAAGTGTATTTCCAAGTACATTCTAATATTCAACTACTTGTTCAATTTGTTCATTTGGAAATGTATATGAAAGGAATTGAGATATTTGAAATAGTATTTGAACCCAGGTCTGTTGTGTGCAGGGTAAACACTGTTTGATGGAGGCTGACGTGAGCTGTGTTAAAGACCTTTGAGGAGAGAGATCTACTTCCAATCATCATCCACATCAAGATCTGTGACAAGAACATCAGGAAGCTAAGGTACTCTGACCTCTAACCCCTTGCATCTGTCTCCTACAGGAAGCTGTCCCTGCGTGTGGACAGTGAGGAAGTGTTTGTCAGGGGTCAGTGTAGAGAGGGAGCAGAGAGAGAGAGCTGGAGAGTGTTCCTAACCCCTCACCTCTAACCCGAGCTCTGTCTCCAACAGGAAGCTGCCCCTTCGTGTGGACAGTGAGGAGGAGTTTGTCAGAGTGTGTCGGAGCAGAGAGAGAGCTGGAGAGTGTTCATGATTGGATTTAAATCTAACCCCTCACCTCTGTCTCCAACAGGAAGCTGCCCCTTCGTGTGGACAGTGAGGAGGAGTTTGTCAGAGTGTGTCGGAGCAGAGAGAGAGAGCTGGAGAGTGTTCTAACCCTCACCTCTGTCTCCAACAGGAAGCTGCCCCTTCGTGTGGACAGTGAGGAGGAGTTTGTCAGAGTGTGTCGGAGCAGAGAGAGAGAGCTGGAGAGTGTTCCTAACCCTCACATCTGTCTCCTACAGGAAGCTGTCCCTGCGTGTGGACAGTGAGGAGGAGTTTGTCAGAGTGTGTCGGAGCAGAGAGAGAGAGCTGGAGAGTGTTCCTAACCCCTCACCTCTGTCTCCAACAGGAAGCTGCCCTTCGTGTGGACAGTGAGGAGGAGTTTGTCAGAGTGTGTCGGAGCAGAGAGAGAGAGCTGGAGAGTGTTCCTAACCCCTCACCTCTGTCTCCAACAGGAAGCTGCCCCTTCGTGTGGACAGTGAGGAGGAGTTTGTCAGAGTGTGTCGGAGCAGAGAGAGAGAGCTGGAGAGTGTTCCGTGTCTCTATGCGTGTCTGGAGCCTGAGGAATGGGCTGGGCCTGATGACCTCATCAGAGTGGTGAAAGACAGAATCCAGGAGGAACAGAGGAAGACTGTCTGGGTGGAGCAAGACCTGCTGTAACACACACAGATTAATGCATGCACACACCTCACACACACAGATTAATGCCTGCACACACCTCACACACACACAGATTAATGCCTGCACACACCTCACACACACAGATTAATGCCTGCACACACCTCACACACACACACCTCACACAGATTAATGCCTGCACACACCTCACACACACACAGATTAATGCCTGCACACACCTCACACACACACAAGGTGTGCAAGATGGCGACGCTGGGTTAGATGCCACAAAATAGTTGGGAGTCCCCAGTAGGGGCTGCACACAATTGGCCCAGCGTCGTCTTGGTTTGGCTGGGGTACGCCGTCATTGTAAATAGCAATTTGTTCCTAACTGACTTGCCTAATTAAGAAAAGGTTAAATAAAATACAAAATTGTTGAGAGGTAAACCTGTAGTCAGCATTTTCACATTGGGTGAACCTGTAGTCAGCATTTCATTATTATGTCACATTGGGTGAACCTGTGGTCAGCATTTCATTATTATGTCAATTTGAACCTGTGGTCAGCATTTCATTATTATGTCACATTGGGTGAACCTGTGGTCAGCATTTCATTATTATGTCACATTGGGTGAACCTGTGGTCAGCATTTCATTATTATGTCACATTGGGTGAACCTGTGGTCAGCATTTCATTATTATGTCACATTGGGTGAACCTGTAGTCAGCATTTCATTATTATGTCACATTGGGTGAACCTGTGGTCAGCGCTCAGGTCTGTTCAACGCTGGTCCGACCAATCTGATTCCACGCTTCAAGATCGCTTCGATCACGTGGACTGGGATATGTTCCGGATAGCCTCAGATAATAACATTGATGTATACGCAGACTCGGTGAGCGGGAGTTTATTAGCAAGTGTATCGGTGATGTGGTACCCACGGTGAATATTAAAACCTTCCCCAACCAGAAACTGTGGATTGATGGCAGCATTCGTGCAAAACTGAAAGCACGCAACACCTGCTTTTAATCATGGCAAGGCGACCGGAAACATGACCGAATACAAACAGTGTAGCTATTCCCTCTGTAAGGCATTTAAACAAGCTAAGTGTCAGTATAGAGACAAAGTAAGAGTCGCAATTCAACGGCTCAGACACGAAATGTATGTGGCAGGGTCTACAAAAAGAAAACCAGCCCCGTCGCGGACACAGATTTCTTGCTCCCAGACCAACTAAACAACTTCTTTGCTCGCTTTGAGGACAATACATTGCCACTGACATGGCCCGCTACCAAAACCTGCGGACTCTCCTTCACAGCAGCCAACGTGAGTAAAACATTTAAACGTGTTAACCCGCAAGGCTGCCGCCCAGATGGCATCCCTAGCCGCGTCCTCAGAGCATGCGCAGAACAGCTGGCTGGTGTGTTTACGGACATTTTCAATCAATCCCTATCCCAGTCTGCTGCTCCACATGCTCAAAGACGGCCACTCTTGTTCCTGTTCCCAAAGCGAAGGTAACTGAGCTAAACGACTACCGCCCCCATAGCACTCACTTCCGTCATCATGAAGTGCTTTGAGAGACTAGTCAAGGACCATTTCACCTCCACCCTACCTGACACCCTAGACCCACTCCAATTTGCTTACCGCCCAAATAGGTCCACAGACGATGCAATCTCAACCACACTGCCCTAACCCATCTAGACAAGAGGAATACCTATGTGAGAATGCTGTTCATCGACTACAGCTCAGCATTTAACACCATAGTACCCTCCAAACTCGTCATCAAGCTCACGACCCTGGGTCTCGACCCCGCCCTGTGCAACTGGGTACTGGACTTCCTGACGGGCCGCCCCCAGGTGGTGAGGGTAGGTAACAACATCTCCACCCCGCTGATCCTCAACACTGGGGCCCCACAAGGGTGCGTTCTGAGCCCTCTCCTGTACTCCCTGTTCACCCACGACTGTGTGGCCACGCACGCCTCCAACTCAATCATCAAGTTAGCAGACGACACAACAGTGGTAGGCTTGATTACCAACAACGACGAGACGGCATACAGGGAGGATGTGAGGGCCCTCGGAGTGTGGTGTCAGGAAAATAACCTCACACTCAACGTCAACAAAACTAAGGAGATGATTGTGCACTTCAGGAAACAGCAGAGGGAACACCCCCTTATCCACATTGATGGAACAGTAGTGGAGAGGGTAGCAAGTTTTAAGTTCCTCGGTGTACACATCACAGACAAACTGAATTGGTCCACTCACACTGACAGCGTCGTGAAGAAGGCGCAGAAGCGCCTCTTCAACCTCAGGAGGCTGAAGAAATTTGGCTTGTCACCAAAAGCACTCACAAACTTCTACAGATCCACAATCGAGAGCATCCTGTCGGGCTGTATCACCGCCTGGTACGGCAACTGCTCCGCCCACAACCGTAAGGCTCTCCAGAGGGTAGTGAGGTCTGCACAACGCATCACCGGGGGCAAACTACCTGACCTCCAGGACACCTACACCAACCGATGTCACAGGAAGGCCATAAAGATCATCAAGGACAACAACCACCCGAGCCACTGCCTGTTCACCCCGCTATCATCCAGAAGGCGATGTCAGTACAGGTGCATCAAAGCTGGGACCGAGAGACTGAAAAACAGCTTCTATCTCAAGGCCATCAGACTGTTAAACAGCCACCACTAACATTGAGTGGCTGCTGCCAACACACTGACTCAACTCCAGCCACTTTAATAATGGGAATTGATGGAAAATATATATCACTAGCCACTTTAAACAATGCTACTTAATATAATGTCTACACCCCTAGATTACTCATCTCATATGTATACGTACATTATATACTGTACTCTATCATCTACTGCATCTTTAGGTAATACATGTATCACTAGCCACTTTAAACTATGCCACTTTGTTTACATACTCATCTCATATGTATATACTGTACTCGAAGCACAAGCATTTCGCTACACTCGCATTAACATCTACTAACCATGTGTATGTGACAAATTTGATTTGATTTGATCAAACTTTTATAGATGCCTTGGTGGGTGGGTGGTTTGGAGGGTTGGAGCGAGGGGATGGATGGGAGAATGAGTGGCTGGTGTTGTACTGTTTTTGTTGTTATATCTGAAAATCTATATATAAAGTTAATAAAATAAATAAGAACAGAGTAACAGCAGCATATGATGAGGGTAAAAGTGTGTGTATGTTTCTTGTGTGTTGGATTAAGGGATGGACAATCATCACCAGTCTAACACCAAAGGATCCATATGTGGCAGCTGGCCTTAACAAGTCAGGGTTAGGGGTCAGGGTCAGGGTGATAACACAGCAGCAGACTTGGTTCATGCCTTAGTTTATATTTCTCACATGATATCCTGATGAAATATACATAATTCTGAAATCCAATAAAACTAGAATACTGAAATCAAGACATGGACCCACATCAGAATAATGTTAGTCATTCTGTATAGAAGAGAAACATGAAGATTCTGCTCTGAGGGATTCTAGAACAACATGAAGATTCTGCTCTGATGATTCTGCTCTGAGGATTCTAGAACAACATGCTCTAAGGGATTTCATGCTGATTCTGAGGGATTCTAGAACAACATGATTATTCTGCTCTAAGGGATTCTAGAACAATCCTGTTGATGTCCTGTCAGATGGAAACACTCTAACCCAACATGTAGATTCTACTCTGTGAATGGCGAGGTTTGTGGCACAGATCATTATCATGAAATAACAGACAACAGTTCACAGTAAACACAGACTATCATTGACCCCTATACAACCCTATTACATAGCATCAGCAAGGTACATAAAACACTGACACCATCCCTTTAAGCCCGATAGATAGGTCATCCCTTTAAGCCCGATAGATAGGTCATCCCTTTAAACCCGATAGATAGGTCAGGTCCCGAGTAGATAGGTCATCCTTTAAGACCGACAGACAGGTCATCCCTTTAAGACCTCAAATATACAGATGTTCTGTTTATTTGAAAAATGAGTTTAAAAATTATTATTTACAAAAATACTTGCTGTAAACTTTTCATTTTCAAACTCCTGTTTAACCGTGCCTCCTGTCTAACCCCAACCTCCCGTCTAACCCCAACCCCCGTCTAACCCCAAGCCCCCGTCTAACCCCAACCCCCGTCTTGGCCCCCGTCTCCCAACCTCCGCCTAACCCCCAACCTCCCCTGTCTAACCCCAACCTCCTAACCCCAGTCTAACCCCAACCTCCTCCTGTCTAACCCCAACCTCCTCCTGTCTAACCCCAACCTCCTCCTGTCTAACCCCAACCTCCTCCTGTCTAACCCCAACCTCCTCCTGTCTAACCCCAACCTCCTCCTGTCTAACCCCAACCTCCTGTCTAACCCCAACCTCCTGTCTAACCCTAACCTCCTGTCTAACCCTAACCTCCTGTCTAACCCTAACCTCCTGTCTAACCCTAACCTCCTGTCTAACCCTAACCTCCTGTCTAACCCTAACCTCCTGTCTAACCCTGTCTTCCTCTTTTTAACCGGTAACATGTAACATGTTTCCCCATGCTTCCAGTAGTAGCACACCCATTGGGTTTGTTTCAGAAAATCATTCCCTTCAACATAAGCCTACAACTCCTCAGGTCCTGATGGCTTCCTTATAGAAGGGTGATAATGTTGGCATCGGTCACTGTGAAACAAGGCATTTCCTTTCCACATTAAAACATAAAACACAAAAAAATCCCTTTCATGCTTAACTTTAACGCTGGAAAATAAGTGAACATTAAAAACAACTAGAAAACAACGAATTCCCAAACAGTCCAACTCCTCATAGGATGATCAGTAGTGACCAGGGTTCCACCAGGGTTCCATGATGACATGACAGAAACCGGGGTTCCATGATGACATGACAGACACCGGGGTTCCATGATGACATGACAGACACCGGGGTTCCATGATGACATGACAGACACCGGGGTTCCATGATGACATGACAGACACCGGGGTTCCATGATGACATGACAGACACCGGGGTTCCATGATGACATGACAGACACCGGGGTTCCATGATGACATGACAGACACCGGGGTTCCATGATGACATGACAGACATCGGGTTCCATGATGACATGACAGACACCAGGTTTCCATGATGACATGACAGACACCGGGGTTCCATGATGACATGACAGACACCAGGTTCCATGATGACATGACAGACACCAGGGTTCCATGATGACATGACAGACACCGGGGTTCCATGATGACATGACAGACACGGGTTTCCATGATGACATGACAGACACCGGGGTTCCATGATGACATGACAGACACCGGGGTTCCATGATGACATGACAGACACCGGGGTTCCATGATGACATGACAGACACCGGGGTTCCATGATGACATGACAGACACCGGAGTTTCATGATGACATGACAGAAACCGGGGTTCCATGATGACATGACAGACACCGGGGTTCCATGATGACATGACAGACACCGGGGTTCCATGATGACATGACAGACACCGGGGTTCCATGATGACATGACAGACACCGGGGTTCCATGATGACATGACAGACACCGGGGTTCCATGATGACATGACAGACACCGGGGTTCCATGATGACATGACAGACACCGGGGTTCCATGATGACATGACAGACACCAGGGTTCCATGATGACATGACAGACACCAGGGTTCCATGATGACATGACAGACACCAGGGTTCCATGATGACATGACAGACACCAGGGTTCCATGATGACATGACAGACACCAGGGTTCCATGATGACATGACAGACACCAGGGTTCCATGATGACATGACAGACACCAAGGTTCCATGATGACATGACAGACACCAGGGTTCCATGATGACATGACAGACACCAGGTTTCCATGATGATATGACAGACACCAAGGTTCCATGATGACATGACAGACACCAGGGTTCCATGATGACATGACAGACACCAGGTTTCCATGATGACATGACAGACACCAGGGTTCCATGATGACATGACAGACACCAGGGTTCCATGATGACATCAAAGCCACCAGGGTTCCAGCAGTCAGGAGTCCAAGTCTTCTCCAAAGGAAGTTGAACCTAACTCTAACTTTCCTCTGTTCTCCTGCTGAGTCCAGAACAGGAGCAGAAGATGCAGCACTCTGGCTGGCTGGTCTTAGAAAATAATGTACAACCTGGAACCATAAAGGATTCTTTGATTTTCCCCATAGGAGAACCCACTGACAATAGCTATTTTTGGTTCCAAGTAGAACGGTTTAATTAATTCAAGGTTCTACGTGGAACAGTTTCATCACTAAAAGGTTCTAAGTAGAACCTGTTTCACCACCAAAAAGTTATACCTGGGACCAAAAAGGGTTCTCCTATGGGGACAAGAAAAGAGCCCTTTTAGAAAAGCCATTTTTTCTGAGTGTAGTTGTAGTCAGTCAGTCTAGCAGGGAGTCTGGTCTGGAGTAGCCAAACAGTCTGAAGTCTGGTTCATACAGCCTGTAGAGACCCCTCCTGGCCACTAGGGGCACCCTGTTGAACCAGTCCTCCTGCCAGCTGCTGGCCGTGTGGTTCCTGTGAGAGGGGGGGAAGTCAACCACGTTGTCCACCTTCAAAACCCTCAGCAGCTGTTCAGCATCCTCCTCAACCGTCTCCAGCTGACCCACAAAGTCATACTGGGAGGGGGCAGGGGAGAGAGGGGGAGAGACAGAGAGAATGTTAACCCAAACAAATTGACTAGCACGCACCAGCATCAGTCTGTGCTGTCTGTTTTCTTCTTTGTTAACAGTATCCCTTTCCGTCTCATAGTGAGAGAATGAACAGCAAACTTGGTTTCAAGAAACAGATAATGCAACGGCTCTCCCCTATTGGACCTAGATAGTGTGTGTGTGTGTGTGTATTGATATGTAGGCTGTGTGTGTGTATTGATATGTAGGCTGTGTGTGTGTATTGATATGTAGGCTGTGTGTGTGTATTGATATGTAGGCTGTGTGTGCCATTTTTAAATGTATGTTGATCTGTCCTTGAGCTGTTCTTGTCTATCAACGTTCTGTGCTCTGTGTTCTGTGCTCTGTGTTCTGTGCTCTGTGTTCTGTGTTCTGTGCTGTGTGTTCTGTGCTGTGTGTTCTGTGCTGTGCTGTGCTGTGTGTTCTGTGCTGTGTGTTCTGTGCTGTGTGTTCTGTGCTGTGTGTTCTGTGCTGTGTGTTCTGTGCTCTGTGTTCTGTGCTGTGTGTTCTGTGCTGTGTGCTCTGTGCTTTGTGCTCTGTGCTGTGTGTTCTGTGCTCTGTGTTCTGTGCTGTGTGTTCTGTGCTGTGTGCTCTGTGCTGTGTGCTCTGTGCTCTGTGCTCTGTGTTGTGTGTTCTGTGCTGTGTGTTCTGTGCTCTGTGTTCTGTGCTGTGTGCTCTGTGTGGACCCCAGGAGGAGAGGCTGCTGCTTTTGCAACATCATTTGCCTCATCAATCTACACACAATAACCCATAATGACAAAGGGGATACTGGTTTTTACAAATAAAATACCAATATTTACCCTCAGTAGACAGGGGTAGTTTTCATAGAAATACAATTTGTTTTGTTGACAGGTCCAAAATGGATATCTTTGAACATCTGTCTGTAACATTTGATTTGCCTCAAGACACAGTTTTGGAAATCCCTACAATTGCAGAGTTGTCTGACTACCAACCCAATTGAAAGGTTGCTGCTTAAACAAAACAATAGAAAAGGCTTGACTTCCCTTATATTCTTGTCTACTAGATGACATGGCTGACCCATTGGCAAAGGTGAAAAAACAATGGGAAGCTTATATTTACACAGTGACATGTCCTCTGATGAATGGTCCTTATGACTGAACATGTTCAATACAACCTAGAAATGGGTAACACATGTATACAAGCTTTCTGAATGGCTGTTGGAGATGCAGCTGAGCCACAGGATCAATCAGTCCTATCTTAAGGACCTCTACTGCACTGGTACAATAGTAGAATCCATGTTATTTGTAAAGTAGTGGGGACTGATGTTTGCTGGTCTGATAAATGCAGAATGTTGGGCTAGATAACAGAGTTCACTCTTCTTTCACAAGAAGGTGGATCTTGTTTAGCCCTTCTGCCAAAATACTTATTCTTAGACATTGGATAATAATCTAGTATTTTCCATATATTACCTGTATTTGACAGGGTGGCATAGCAGTGGGCCTGTCTCAGTGCTCGTTGAAGGGGCGTCGCTCTCCGTCTTGGGGTCAGTAGGTGAGCCAGGACGAACTCCCTGCAGAGGAGGCTGAGATTCCCACCAGGCAGCGTAAGCCCACTGCCGCGGGAGGGTTCAGGTGGTTACCATGGCGACGGAGCATGAGCAGGCGAATCGGCGGTGAGAACTCCTCGATTGGGCTGCTCAAACTTGTTCCGATCGCTGAGATGAGGCGGACGAGACGGATCTCGGCGAACAGGAACTTAGTGTACTTCTGGAGCTTCACATGACAATAAACAAAACCACCTTTATTAAAACCACCTTCAAAAACAAATACACAGTGCATTCGGGAAAGTATTCACATTCTGTTACGTTGCAGCCTTATTTTAAATGGATTCAATATGTTTCCCCCTCAATACCCGCAATGACATCCACTATTATAACAGGCATCCCACGTACCTCGTGACATTCACAATGCCCCATAACTGACGTCTACCATACCCATAATGACATCCGCAATACCCCATAATGACATCTGTGCCCCATGACTGAAAAAGATTGATACAGGTTTTTAGAAATGTTTTAAAATGTATTACAAATAAAAACAGATATACCTTATTTATAATAAGTATTCAGACCCTTCACTATGAGACTTGAAATTGAGCTCAGGTGCATCCTGTTTCCATTGATCATCCTTGAGATGTTTCTGCCAACTTGATTGAGCCACCTGTGATAAATTCAATTGATTGACAGGATTTGGAAAGGCACACACCTGTCTATAAGGTTACAGTGTAAGTCAGAGCAGAAACCAAGCCATGAGGTTGAAGGAATCGTAGAGCCCGAGACAGGATAGTCTTGAGGCACAGATCTGGGGAAGGGACCAAAACGTTTCTGCCGCGATTGATGGTCCCCAAGAACCCAGTAGCCTCCATCATTCTTCATCAGTTTGGAACCACCAAGACTCTTCCTGGAACTGGGCCCGGCCAACTGAGCAATCGGGGAAGAAGGGCCTTGGTCAAAGAGGTGACCAAGAACCCGATGATCACTCTGAAAGAACTCCAGAGTTCGTCTGTGGAGATGGGAGAACCTTCCAGAAGGACAACCATCTCTGCAGCACTCCACCAATCAGGCCTTTATGATAGAGTGGCCAGACGGAAGCCACTCCTCAGTAAGAAGGCACATGACAGCCCGCTTGGAGTTTGCCAAAAGGCACCTAAAGACTCTCAGACCATGAGAAACAAGATTCTCTGATGAATCCAAGATTGAACTTTTTGGCCTGAATGCCAAGCGTCATGTCTGGAGGCACCATCCCTACGGTGAAGCATGGTGGTGGCAGCATCATGCTGTGGGGATGTTTGTCAGCGGCAGGGACTGGGAGACTAGTCAGGATCGAGGGAAAGATGAACGGTGCAAAGTACAGAGAAATCCTTGATGAAAACCTGCTCCAGAGCGCTCAGGACTTCAGACTGGGGTGAAGGTTCACCTTCCAACGGGACAATGACCCTAAGCATACAGCCAAGACAACACAGGAGGGGTTTCGGGACAATCTCTGAATGTCCTTAAATGCGGCCCAGCCGAGCCCGGACTTGAACCTGATCGAACATCTCTGGAGAGACCTGAAAATAGCTGTGCAGCGATGCTCCCCATTCAACCTGACAGAGCTTGAGAGGATCTGCAGAGAAGAATGGGAGAAACTCTCCAAATACAGGTGTGCCAAGGCATCATACCCAGGAAGACTCTACGATGTAATCGCTGCCAAAGGTGCTTCAACAAACTACTGAGTAAAGGGTCTGGAAACTTATTTAAATGACATTGAAGTTTTATTTTTAATATATTTGCACAAATTTCTAAAACTGTTTTTTGCTTTGTCATTATGGGGTATTGTGATGTCATTATGGGGTATTGTGTGTAGATTGATGAGGGGGAAAAAACAATTTAATCCATTTTAGAATAAGGCTGTAACGTAACAAAATGTGGAAAAAGGGGTCTGAATACTTTCCAAAATGCACTGAATAGCATCACTTTCAGCTTTTATATATTAAATTAAACCAAATGTGCCAGCCGTTAACTGACCACCATCAGGGTTCGTGTCAGCTGTTAACTGACCACCATCAGGTTTGTGTCAGCTGTTAACTGACCACCATCAGGGTTCGTGTCAGCTTACTACCATCAGGGTTCGGTCAGCTGACTACCATCAGGGTTCATGTCAGCTGTTAACTGACCACCATCAGGGTTCGTGGCCAGCTGTTAACTGACCACCATCAGGGTTCGTGGTCAGCTGTTAACTGACCACCATCGGGGTTCATGTCAGCTGTTAACTGACCCACAGGTTCATCAGGGTTCGTGTCAGCTGACTACCATCAGGGTTCATGTCAGCTGTTGACTACCATCAGGGTTCATGTGCCGTTAACTGACCACCATCAGGGTTAGCAGCGTCAGGGGTCAGCTGTTAACTGACCACCATCAGGGTTCATGTCAGCTGTTAACTGACCACAATCAGGGTTCGTGTCCTTGTTGGCGACCTGTCAGAGTTTCATCAATGTTGTTTGACCACCATCAGGGTTCTGTGTTGAGATAAAGGATTGAAGTGACTGACCACTTACCATCAGGTGTCGTGAGAACTTCCCGTGAGCGTTTCCAGAACTTGTTGAAGGTGAAGTGGAGGCTGCTGTTGTGGACCATCTCCTGAGGAACCGCCAGAGGGTCCCTGTACGGAACTCCCTCCTGGAGCAGACTCTCACTGAGCACGATCATGATCCTCTTCCAGTTACTACACGCCACCTACAGTCAATAGAAATATACATACAATATACAGTGGGGCAAAAAGGTATTTAGTCAGCCACCAATTGTGCAAGTTCTCCCACTTAAAAAGATGAGAGGCCTGTAATTTTCATCATAGGTACACTTCAACTATGACAGACAAAATGAGAAAAAATTCCAGAACAATCACATTGTAATATTCTTTATGAATTTATTTGCAAATTATGGTGGAAAATAAGTATTTGGTCAATAACAAAAGTTTATCTCAATACTTTGTTATATACCCTTTGTTGGCAATGACAGAGGTCAAACATTTTCTGTAAGTCTTCACAAGGTTTTCACACACTGTTGCTGGTATTTTGGCCCATTCCTCCATGCAGATCTCCTCTAGAGCAGTGATGTTTTGGGGCTGTTGCTGGGCAACACGGACTTTCAACTCCCTCCAAAGATTTTCTATGGGGTTGAGATCTGGAGACTGGGCCACTCCAGGATCTTGAAATGCTTCTTACGAAGCCACTCCTTCATTGCCCCGGCGGTGTGTTTGGGATCATTGTCATGCTGAAAGACCCAGCCACGTTTCATATTCAATGCCCTTGCTGATGGAAGGAGGTTTTCACTCAAAATCTCACGATACATGGTCCCATTCATTCTTTCCTTTACACGGATCAGTTGTCCTGGTCTCTTTGCAGAAAAACAGCCCCAAAGCATGATGTTTCCACCCCCATGCTTCACAGTAGGTATGGTGTTCTTTGGATGCAACTCAGCATTCTTTGTTCTCCAAACACGACGAGTTGGGGTTTTACCAAAAAGTTATATTTTGGTTTCATCTGACCATATGACATTCTCCCAATCTTCTTCTGGATCATCCAAATGCTCTCTAGCAAACTTCAGACGGGCCTGGACATGTACTGGCTTAAGCAGGGGGACACGTCTGGCACTGCAGGATTTGAGTCCCTGGCGGCGTA
>NW_027037205.1:0-18032 GCF_034236695.1 Oncorhynchus nerka
CTCTCTCCCTCCTTCTCTTTCATTCCCTCCGTTTCTACTTCTTTTCTTTCTGTCTCCCCCACTTTCACAGCTCTATAACTATATAACTCCTGCAATACATAAGACATTCATTAATCTTATAGACATACTGTATGCAGAGGGGAAAACACAGTTTGGTCTGTAACTATTTACCTCTCAGTATGGGATGTTGCCAGCACAAATTTGATTCATATGTGCCCCATAGCTGTTTTCTGCCAATGTGGGAACTTATATAAGTTTGGAAAGTCTATGCAGATGTCATGTAAAAAAAATCTGCCATTCAGCCTCTCTTGGACGACAATAGAAGTTGAATAAACAAATAAACAAAATCTACATAAGTTTATTTCTGAAAAATAGCATTCATCAGAATATGCAGGTGAGATGTTGCCATAGAAATAGTATGACTAGAAAGGACAGTCCCTTTCACGTCAACGTTCGGTGATGGGTGGACACTGACTCAGCCTACTAACCAGCTGATGCTGAGCTAGTGAGGACACTAGATATCGGATCCTGGATGCTGGCTCTGTAAAGGAAGTGACAGTTCACTTCCGTCCTCCTCCCACTCCTTAACACTGTCAGCTGACTCACACTCTCATAACGTTGGAGATCCAAAGCTCTGTCCAGCACCCGACCGCCATCCAGTAGAAAACACTGCTCTTTTTTAAAATATGTCAGAGCCGGCATCGTTTTCTCTAGGTCTCCATACTGTTACCTATGTCAGAGCCAGCATCGTTCTCTCTAGGTCTCCATACTGTTACCTATGTCAGAGCCAGCATCGTTCTCTCTAGGTCTCCATACTGTTACCTATGTCAGAGCCAGCATCGTTCTCTCTAGGTCTCCATACTGTTACCTATGTCAGAGCCAGCATCGTTCTCTCTAGGTCTCCATACTGTTACCTATGTCAGAGCCAGCATCGTTTCTCTCTAGGTCTCCATACTGTTACCTATGTCAGAGCCAGCATCGTTCTCTCTAGGTCTCCATACTGTTACCTATGTCCAGAGCCAGCATCGTTCTCTCTAGGTCTCCATACTGTTACCTATGTCAGAGCCAGCATCGTTCTCTCTAGGTCTCCATACTGTTACCTATGTCAGAGCCAGCATCGTTCTCTCTAGGTCTCCATACTGTTACCTATGTCAGAGCTGGCATCGTTCTCTCTAGGTCTCCATACTGTTACCTATGTCAGAGCCGGCATCGTTCTCTCTAGGTCTCCATACTGTTACCTATGTCAGAGCCAGCATCGTTTTCTCTAGGTCTCCATACTGTTACCTATGTCAGAGCCAGCATCGTTCTCTCTAGGTCTCCATACTGTTACCTATGTCAGAGCCAGCATCGTTCTCTCTAGGTCTCCATACTGTTACCTATGTCAGAGCCAGCATCGTTCTCTCTAGGTCTCCATACTGTTACCTATGTCAGAGCCAGCATCGTTCTCTCTAGGTCTCCATACTGTTACCTATGTCAGAGCCAGCATCGTTCTCTCTAGGTCTCCATACTGTTCCCTATGTCAGAGCCAGCATCGTTCTCTCTAGGTCTCCATACTGTTACCTATGTCAGAGCTGGCATCGTTCTCTCTAGGTCTCCATACTGTTCCCTATGTCAGAGCCAGCATCGTTCTCTCTAGGTCTCCATACTGTTACCTATGTCAGAGCTGGCATCGTTCTCTCTAGGTCTCCATACTGTTACCTATGTCAGAGCCGGCATCGTTCTCTCTAGGTCTCCATACTGTTACCTATGTCAGAGCCGGCATCGTTTTCTCTAGGTCTCCATACTGTTACCTATGTCAGAGCCGGCATCGTTCTCTCTAGGTCTCCATACTGTTACCTATGTCAGAGCCGGCATCGTTCTCTCTAGGTCTCCATACTGTTACCTATGTCAGAGCCGGCATCGTTCTCTCTAGGTCTCCATACTGTCCCCTATGTCAGAGCCGGCATCGTTCTCTCTAGGTCTCCATACTGTTACCTATGTCAGAGCAAGCATCGTTCTCTCTAGGTCTCCATACTGTTACCTATGTCAGAGCCAGCATCGTTCTCTAGCCAGCATCGTTCTCTCTAGGTCTCCATACTGTTACCTATGTCAGAGCCGGCATCGTTCTCTCTAGGTCTCCATACTGTTACCTATGTCAGAGCCGGCATCGTTCTCTCTAGGTCTCCATACTGTTACCTATGTCAGAGCCGGCATCGTTCTCTCTAGGTCTCCATACTGTTACCTATGTCAGAGCCGGCATCGTTCTCTCTAGGTCTCCATACTGTCCCCTATGTCAGAGCCGGCATCGTTCTCTCTAGGTCTCCATACTGTTACCTATGTCAGAGCAAGCATCGTTCTCTCTAGGTCTCCATACTGTTACCTATGTCAGAGCCAGCATCGTTCTCTAGCCAGCATCGTTCTCTCTAGGTCTCCATACTGTTACCTATGTCAGAGCCGGCATCGTTCTCTCTAGGTCTCCATACTGTTACCTATGTCAGAGCCGGCATCGTTCTCTCTAGGTCTCCATACTGTTACCTATGTCAGAGCCGGCATCGTTCTCTCTAGGTCTCCATACTGTTACCTATGTCAGAGCCAGCATCGTTCTCTCTAGGTCTCCATACTGTTACCTATGTCAGAGCCAGCATCGTTCTCTCTAGGTCTCCATACTGTTACCTATGTCAGAGCCAGCATCGTTCTCTCTAGGTCTCCATACTGTTACCTATGTCAGAGCCAGCATCGTTTTCTCTAGGTCTCCATACTGTTACCTATGTCAGAGCCAGCATCGTTCTCTCTAGGTCTCCATACTGTTACCTATGTCAGAGCCAGCATCGTTTCTCTCTAGGTCTCCATACTGTTACCTATGTCAGAGCCAGCATCGTTTTCTCTAGGTCTCCATACTGTTACCTATGTCAGAGCCGGCATCGTTCTCTCTAGGTCTCCATACTGTTACCTATGTCAGAGCCAGCATCGTTCTCTCTAGGTCTCCATACTGTTACCTATGTCAGAGCCGGCATCGTTTTCTCTAGGTCTCCATACTGTTACCTATGTCAGAGCCAGCATCGTTTTCTCTAGGTCTCCATACTGTTACCTATGTCAGAGCTGGCATCGTTCTCTCTAGGTCTCCATACTGTTACCTATGTCAGAGCCAGCATCGTTTTCTCTAGGTCTCCATACTGTTACCTATGTCAGAGCCAGCATCGTTCTCTCTAGGTCTCCATACTGTTACCTATGTCAGAGCCAGCATCGTTCTCTCTAGGTCTCCATACTGTTACCTATGTCAGAGCCAGCATCGTTCTCTCTAGGTCTCCATACTGTTACCTATGTCAGAGCCGGCATCGTTCTCTCTAGGTCTCCATACTGTTACCTATGTCAGAGCCAGCATCGTTCTCTCTAGGTCTCCATACTGTTACCTATGTCAGAGCCAGCATCGTTTTCTCTAGGTCTCCATACTGTTACCTATGTCAGAGCCAGCATCGTTCTCTCTAGGTCTCCATACTGTTACCTATGTCAGAGCCAGCATCGTTCTCTCTAGGTCTCCATACTGTTACCTATGTCAGAGCCAGCATCGTTCTCTCTAGGTCTCCATACTGTTACCTATGTCAGAGCCAGCATCGTTCTCTCTAGGTCTCCATACTGTTACCTATGTCAGAGCCAGCATCGTTTTCTCTAGGTCTCCATACTGTTACCTATGTCAGAGCCAGCATCGTTCTCTCTAGGTCTCCATACTGTTACCTATGTCAGAGCCAGCATCGTTTTCTCTAGGTCTCCATACTGTTACCTATGTCAGAGCCAGCATCGTTCTCTCTAGGTCTCCATACTGTTACCTATGTCAGAGCCGGCATCGTTTTCTCTAGGTCTCCATACTGTTACCTATGTCAGAGCCGGCATCGTTTTCTCTAGGTCTCCATACTGTTACCTATGTCAGAGCCGGCATCGTTCTCTCTAGGTCTCCATACTGTTACCTATGTCAGAGCCAGCATCGTTCTCTCTAGGTCTCCATACTGTTACCTATGTCAGAGCCAGCATCGTTCTCTCTAGGTCTCCATACTGTTACCTATGTCAGAGCCAGCATCGTTCTCTCTAGGTCTCCATACTGTTACCTATGTCAGAGCCAGCATCGTTTTCTCTAGGTCTCCATACTGTTACCTATGTCAGAGCCAGCATCGTTCTCTCTAGGTCTCCATACTGTTACCTATGTCAGAGCCGGCATCGTTATCTCTAGGTCTCCATATTGTCCCCTATGTCAGAGCCGGCATCGTTTTCTCTAGGTCTCCATACTGTTACCTATGTCAGAGCCAGCATCGTTTTCTCTAGGTCTCCATACTGTTACCTATGTCAGAGCCAGCATCGTTCTCTCTAGGTCTCCATACTGTTACCTATGTCAGAGCCGGCATCGTTCTCTCTAGGTCTCCATACTGTTACCTATGTCAGAGCCGGCATCGTTCTCTCTAGGTCTAGGTCTCCATACTGTTACCTATGTCAGAGCCAGCATCGTTTTCTCTAGGTCTCCATGCTGTACTGTCAGGCCGGCATCGTTCTCTCTAGGTCTCCATACTGTGCCTATGTCAGAGCCAGCATCGTTCTCCTCTAGGTCTCCATACTGTTACACCTATGTCCAGAGCCAGCATCGTTCTCTGGTCTCCATATATTACTATGTCAGAGCCAGCATCGTTTTCTCTAGGTCTCCATACTGTTACCTATGTCCAGAGCCAGCATCGTTCTCTCTAGGTCTCCATACTGTTACCTATGTCCAGAGCCAGCATCGTTTTCTCTAGGTCTCCATACTGTGCCTATGTCCCGTGACATCGTTCTCTCTAGGTCTCCATACTGTTACCTATGTCAGGCCGGCATCGTTTTCTCTGGAAGTCTCCATACTGTTACCTATGTCAGAGCCGTCGTTTTCTCTAGGTCTCCATACTGTTACCTATGTCAGAGCCGGCATCGTTCTCTCTAGGTCTCCATACTGTTACCTATGTCAGAGCCAGCATCGTTCTCTCTAGGTCTCCATACTGTTACCTATGTCAGAGCCAGCATCGTTTTCTCTAGGTCTCCCATACTATTACCTATGTCAGAGCCAGCATCGTTCTCTCTAGGTCTCCATACTGTTACCTATGTCCAGAGCCAGCATCGTTTTTCTCTAGGTCTCCATACTGTTACCTATGTCAGAGCCAGCATCGTTTTCTCTAGGTCTCCATGCTGTTACCTATGTCAGAGCCGGCATCGTTCTCTCTAGGTCTCCATATTGTCCCCTATGTCAGAGCCGGCATCGTTTTCTCTAGGTCTCATACTGTTACCTATGTCCAGAGCCCATCGTTTTCTCTAGGTCTCCATACTGTTACCTATGTCAGAGCCAGCATCGTTCTCTCTAGGTCTCCATACTGTTACCTATGTCCAGAGCCGGCATCGTTTTCTCTGGTCTCATACTGTTACCTATGTCAGAGCCGGCATCGTTTTCTCTAGGTCTCTCTACCTATGTCAGACCAGCATCGTTTTTCTCTGAGTCTCCCATACTGTTACCTATGTCAGAGGCCAGCATCGTTTCTCTAGGTCTCCATACTGTTACCTATGTCAGAGCCAGCATGTTCTCTCAGGTCTCCATACTGTTACCTATGTCAGAGCCAGCATCGTTCTCTCTAGGTCTCCATACTGTTACCTATGTCAGAGCCAGCATCGTTCTCTCTAGGTCTCCATACTGTTACCTATGTCCAGAGCCAGCATCGTTCTTCTCTAGGTCTCCATACTGTTACCTATGTCAGAGCCAGCATCGTTCTCTCTAGGTCTCCATACTGTTACCTATGTCAGAGCTGGCATCGTTCTCTCTAGGTCTCCATACTGTTACCTATGTCAGAGCCAGCATCGTTCTCTCTAGGTCTCCATACTGTTACCTATGTCAGAGCCGGCATCGTTTTCTCTAGGTCTCCATACTGTTACCTATGTCAGAGCCAGCATCGTTCTCTCTAGGTCTCCATACTGTTACCTATGTCAGAGCTGGCATCGTTCTCTCTGGTCTCCATACTGTTACCTATGTCAGAGCCAGCATCGTTCTCTCTAGGTCTCCATACTGTTCCCTATGTCCAGAGCCGGCATCGTTCTCTCTGAGTCTCCATACTGTTACCTATGTCAGAGCAAGCATCGTTCTCTCTAGGTCTCCATACTGTTACCTATGTCCAGAGCCAGCATCGTTCTCTAGCCAGCATCGTTCTCTCTAGGTCTCCATACTGTTACCTATGTCCCAGAGCCGGCATCGTTCTCTCTAGGTCTCCATACTGTTACCTATGTCAGAGCCGGCATCGTTCTCTCTAGGTCTCCATACTGTTACCTATGTCAGAGCCGGCATCGTTTTCTCTAGGTCTCCATACTGTTACCTATGTCAGAGCCAGCATCGTTCTCTCTAGGTCTCCATACTGTTACCTATGTCAGAGCCAGCATCGTTCTCTCTAGGTCTCCATACTGTTACCTATGTCAGAGCCAGCATCGTTCTCTCTAGGTCTCCATACTGTTACCTATGTCAGAGCCTAGGCATCGTTCTCTCTAGGTCTCCATACTGTTACCTATGTCCAGAGCCGGCATCGTTCTCTCTAGGTCTCCATACTGTTACCTATGTCAGCCGGCATCGTTCTCTCTGGGTCTCCGTACTGTTACCTATGTCAGAGCCAGCATGCGTTTTCTCTAGGTCTCCATACTGTTACCTATGTCAGGCCAGCATCGTTCTCTCTAGGTCTCCATACTGTTACCTATGTCAGAGCTGGCATCGTTCTCTCTAGGTCTCCATACTGTTACCTATGTCAGAGCCAGCATCGTTTTCTCTAGGTCTCCATACTGTTACCTATGTCAGAGCCAGCATCGTTCTCTCTAGGTCTCCATACTGTTACCTATGTCAGAGCCAGCATCGTTTTCTCTCTTGTCGTTCTCTCTAGGTCTCCATACTGTTACCTATGTCAGAGCCAGCATCGTTCTCTCTAGGTCTCCATACTGTTACCTATGTCAGAGCCGGCATGTTCTCTCTAGGTCTCCATACTGTTACCTATGTCAGAGCCAGCATCGTTCTCTCTAGGTCTCCATACTGTTACCTATGTCAGAGCCAGCATCGTTTTCTCTAGGTCTCCATACTGTTACCTATGTCAGAGCCAGCATCGTTCTCTCTAGGTCTCCATACTGTTACCTATGTCAGAGCCAGCATCGTTCTCTCTAGGTCTCCATACTGTTACCTATGTCAGAGCCAGCATCGTCTCTAGGTCTCCATACTGTTACCCAGAGCCAGCATCGTTCTCTCTAGGTCTCCATACTGTTACCTATGTCAGAGCCAGCATCGTTCTCTCTAGGTCTCATACTGTTACCTATGTCAGGCCGGCATCGTTCTCTCTAGGTCTCCATACTGTTACCTATGTCAGAGCCAGCATCGTTCTCTCTAGGTCTCCATACTGTTACCTATGTCAGAGCCGGCATCGTTTTCTCTAGGTCTCCATACTGTTACCTATGTCAGAGCTGGCATACTGTTTTCTCTAGGTCTCCATACTGTTACCTATGTCAGAGCCAGCATCGTTCTCTCTAGGTCTCATACTGTTACCTATGTCAGAGCCAGCATCGTTCTCTAGGTCTCCATACTGTTACCTATGTCAGAGCCAGCATCGTTTTCTCTAGGTCTCCATACTGTTACCTATGTCAGAGCCAGCATCGTTCTCTCTAGGTCTCCATACTGTCTCAGAGCCAGCATCGTTTTCTCTAGGTCTCCATACTGTTACCTATGTCAGAGCCAGCATCGTTTTCTCTAGGTCTCCATACTGTTACCTATGTCAGAGCCAGCATCGTTTTCTCTGGTCTCCATACTGTTCAGAGCCAGCTCGTTCTCTCTAGGTCTCCATACTGTTACCTATGTCAGAGCCAGCATCGTTCTCTCTAGGTCTCCATCGTTTCTCTGGGTCTTACTGTACCTATGTCAGAGCCAGCATCCTTTCTCTCTAGGTCTCCATACTGTTACCTATGTCAGAGCCAGCATCGTTCTCTCTAGGTCTCCATACTGTTACCTATGTCAGAGCCAGCATCGTTCTCTCTAGGTCTCCATACTGTTACCTATGTCAGAGCCAGCATCGTTTTCTCTAGGTCTCCATACTGTTACCTATGTCAGAGCCAGCATCGTTTCTCTAGGTCTCCATACTGTTACCTATGTCAGAGCCAGCATCGTTTTCTCTAGGTCTCCATACTGTTACCTATGTCAGAGCCAGCATCGTTCTCTCTAGGTCTCCATACTGTTACCTATGTCAGAGCCAGCATCGTTCTCTCTAGGTCTCCATACTCAGAGCCAGTTACCTATGTCAGAGCCAGCATCGTTCTCTCTAGGTCTCCATACTGTTACCTATGTCAGAGCCAGCATCGTTTTCTCTAGCATCGTTCTCTCTAGGTCTCCATACTGTTACCTATGTCAGAGCCAGCATCGTTTTCTCTAGGTCTCCATACTGTTACCTATGTCAGAGCCAGCATCGTTCTCTCTAGGTCTCCATACTGTTACCTATGTCAGAGCTGGCATCGTTCTCTCTAGGTCTCCATACTGTTACCTATGTCAGAGCCAGCATCGTTCTCTCTAGGTCTCCATACTGTTACCTATGTCAGAGCCAGCATCGTTCTCTCTAGGTCTCCATACTGTTACCTATGTCAGAGCCAGCATCGTTTCTCTAGGTCTCCATACTGTTACCTATGTCAGAGCCAGCATCGTTCTCTCTAGGTCTCCATACTGTTACCTATGTCAGAGCCAGCATCGTTTTCTCTAGGTCTCCATACTGTTACCTATGTCAGAGCCAGCATCGTTTCTCTAGGTCTCCATACTGTTACCTATGTCAGAGCCGGCATCGTTCTCTCTAGGTCTCCATACTGTTACCTATGTCAGAGCCGGCATCGTTCTCTCTAGGTCTCCATACTGTTACCTATGTCCAGAGCCGGCATCGTTTTCTCTAGGTCTCCATACTGTTACCTATGTCAGAGCCAGCATCGTTTTCTCTAGGTCTCTATACTGTTACCTATGTCAGCATCGTTCTCTCGGTCTCCATACTGTTACCTATGTCAGAGCCGACAGGTCTCCATACTGTTACCTATGTCAGGCCAGCATCGTTCTCTCTAGGTCTCCATACTGTTACCTATGTCAGAGCCAGCATCGTTTTTCTCTAGGTCTCCATACTGTTACCTATGTCAGAGCCAGCATCGTTTTCTCTAGGTCTCCATACTGTTACCTATGTCAGGCAGCATCGTTCTCTCTAGGTCTCCATACTGTTACCTATGTCAGAGCCGGCATCGTTTTCTCTGAGTCTCCATTACTGTCCCCTATGTCAGAGCCGCATCGTTTTCTCTAGGTCTCCATACTGTTACCTATGTCAGAGCAGCATCGTTCTCTCTAGGTCTCCATACTGTTACTATGTCAGAGCCAGCATCGTTCTCTCTAGGTCTCCATACAACCCTATGTCAGAGCCAGCATCGTTCTCTCTAGGTCTCCATACTGTTACCTATGTCAGAGCCAGCATCGTTTTCTCTAGGTCTCCATACTGTTACCTATGTCAGAGCCAGCATCGTTCTCTCTAGGTCTCCATACTGTTACCTATGTCAGAGCCGGCATCGTAGGTTTCTACCTATGTCAGAGCCAGCATCGTTTTCTCTAGGTCTCCATACTGTTACCTATGTCAGACGGCATCGTTCTCTCTAGGTCTCCATACTGTTACCTATGTCAGAGCCAGCATCGTTCTCTCTAGGTCTCCATGTCTGTTACTTATGTCCAGGCCCATCGTTTTCTCTAGGTCTCCATACTGTTACCTATGTCAGAGCCGGCATCGCCAGGTCTCCATCGTTCTCTCAGAGGCATCGTTCTCTCTGGGTCTCCATACTGTCCCCTATGTCAGGCGGCATCGTTTTCTCTAGGTCTCCATACTGTTACCTATGTCAGAGCCAGCATCGTTTTCTCTAGGTCTCCACTGTTACCTATGTCAGAGCCAGCATGTCAGAGCTATGTCAGGGCGGCATCGTTCTCTCTAGGTCTCCATTACTGTTACCTATGTCAGAGCCGGCATCGTTTTCTCTAGGTCTCCATACTGTTACCTATGTCAGAGCTGGTCTCCATGCTGTTACCGTTTTCTCTGAGTCTCCATACTGTTACCTATGTCAGAGCCGGCATCGTTCTCTCTGAGTCTCCATACTATTATCAGAGATTCGTTCTCTCTAGGTCTCCATACTGTTACCTATGTCAGAGCCAGATCATTCTCTCTAGGTCTCCATACATCGTTTTCTCTAGGTCTCCATACTGTTACCTATGTCAGAGCCAGCATCGTTCTCTCTAGGTCTCCATTACTGTTACCTATGTCAGAGCCAGCATCGTTCTCTCTAGGTCTCCATACTGTTACCTATGTCAGAGCCAGCATCGTTCTCTCTAGGTCTCATACTGTTACCTATGTCAGAGCCGTTCTCTCTGAGTCTCCACTTTTTCTTACCATGTCAGAGCCGCATTTCTCTCTAGGTCTCCATACTGTTACCTATGTCAGAGCCGGCATCGTTCTCTCTAGGTCTCCATACTGTTACCTATGTCAGAGCCAGCATCGTTCTCTCTAGGTCTCCATACTGTCCCCCTATGTCCCGGCTATCGTTCTCTCAGTCTCCATACTGTTACCTATGTCAGAGCAAGCATCGTTCTCTCTAGGTCTCCATACTGTTACCTATGTCAGAGCCGGCATCGTTCTCTCTAGTCTCCATACTGTTACCTATGCATCGTTTCTCTAGGTCTCCATACTGTTACCTATGTCAGAGCCAGCATCGTTCTCTCTAGGTCTCCATACTGTTACCTATGTCAGAGCCGGCATCGTTCTCTCTAGGTCTCCATACTGTTACCTATGTCAGAGCCGGCATCGTTTTCTCTAAGGTCTCCATACTGTTACCTATGTCAGAGCCGGCATCGTTCTCTCTAGGTCTCCATACTGTTACCTATGTCAGAGCCGGCATGTTTTCTCTAGGTCTCCATACTGTTACCTATGTCAGAACAAGCATCGTTCTCTCAGGTCTCCATACTGTCCCCATTACCGGCATCGTTCTCTCTAGGTCTCCATACTGTTACCTATGTCATACGTTCTCTCTCGGTCTCCATACTGTCCCTATGTCAGAGCCGGCATCGTTCTCTCTAGGTCTCCATACTGTTACCTATGTCAGAGCCAGCATCGTTTTCTCTAGGTCTCCATACTGTTACCTATGTCAGAGCCAGCATCGTTCTCTCTAGGTCTCCATACTGTTACCTATGTCAGAGCCAGCATCGTTCTCTCTAGGTCTCCATACTGTTACCTATGTCAGAGCCAGCATCGTTCTCTCTAGGTCTCCATGCTGTTACCTATGTCAGAGCCGGCATCGTTTTCTCTAGGTCTCCATACTGTTACCTATGTCAGAGCCAGCATCGTTCTCTCTCTAGGTCTCATACTGTTACCTATGTCAGAGCCAGCATCGTTCTCTCTAGGTCTCCATACTGTTACCTATGTCAGAGCCAGCATCGTTTTCTCTAGGTCTCCATACTGTTGCCTATGTCAGAGCCGGCATCGTTCTCTCGTCTCCATACTGTTACCTAGCCAGCATGTTCTCTCAGGTCTCCATACTGTTACCTATGTCAGAGCCGGCATCGTTCTCTCTAGGTCTCCATACTGTTACCTATGTCAGAGCCAGCATCGTTTTCTCGGTCTCCATCGTTCTCTCTAGGTCTCCATACTGTTACCCATGTCAGAGCCAGCATCGTTCTCTCTAGGTCTCCATGCTGTTACCTATGTCAGAGCCAGCATCGTTCTCTCTAGGTCTCCATACTGTTACCTGTCAGAGCCAGCATCGTTCTCTCTAGGTCTCCATACTGTTACCTATGTCAGAGCCGGCATCGTTCTCTCTAGGTCTCCATACTGTTACCTATGTCAGAGCCGACGTGTTTTCTCGCTTCTACCTCAGAGCTGGAGTAGGGGCTCCATACTGTTACCTGTCAGAGCCGGCATTGTTCTCTCTAAGGTCTCCATGCTGTTCCCCTGTCAGAGCCAGCATCGTTCTCTCTAGGTCTCCATACTGTTACCTATGTCAGAGCCAGCATCGTTCTCTCTAGGTCTCCATACTGTTACCTATGTCAGAGCCAGCATCGTTCTCTCTCGGGCTCCATACTGTTCCCTATGTCCAGAGCCGGCATCGTTCTCTCTAGGTCTCCATTACTGTTACCTATGTCAGACGGCATCTTTCTCTCTAGGGCTCCATACTGTTGCCTATGTCAGAGCCGGCATCGTTCTCTCTAGGTCTCCATACTGTTCCCTATTACCTATGCTCCACTATTTCCCTATGTCAGAGCTGGCATCGTTCTCCTCTCCATCTCCTAGGGTTCCATACTGTTCCCTATGTCAGAGCCGGCATCGTTCTCTCTCGGTCTCCATACTGTTCCCTATGTCAGAGCCGGCGTCGTTCTCTCTAGGTCTCCATACCGTTACCTATGTCAGAGCTGGCATCGTTCTCTCTAGGGCTCCATACTGTTACCTATGTCCAGGCTGGCATCGTTCTCTCTAGGGCTCCATACTGTTACCTATGTCAGAGCCGACGCATTGTTTTCTCTAGGGCTCCATACTGTTCCCTGTCAGAGCCGGCATCGTTCTCTCTAGGGCTCCATACTGTCCCCTATGTCAGAGCAGGCATCGTTCTCTCTAGGTCTCCATGCTGTTCCTATGTCCAGAGCCGCGCATCGTTCTCTCTAGGGCTCCATACTGTTCCCTATGTCCAGAGCCCATCGTTCTCTCTAGGTCTCCATACTGTTCCCTATGTGGACATCGTTTTCTCTAGGGCTCCATACTGTTCCCTATGTCAGAGCCGGCATCGTTCTCTCTAGGTCTCCATACTGTTCCCTATGTCAGAGCCGGCATCGTTCTCTCTAGGGCTCCATACTGTTCCCTATGTCAGAGCCGGCATCGTTCTCTCTAGGTCTCCATACTGTTACCTATTTCAGAGTTCCTCTAGGGCTCCATACTGTTCTCAGAGCCAGCATCGTTCTCTCTAGGTCTCCATACTGTTACCTATGTCAGAGCCGGCATCGTTCTCTCTAGGGCTCCATACTGTTACCTATGTCAGAGCCGGCATCGTTCTCTCTAGGTCTCCATACTGTTACCTATGTCAGAGCCGGCATTGTTTTCTCTAAGGCTCCATACCGTTACCTATGTCAGAGCTGGCATCGTTCTCTCTAGGGCTCCATACTGTTACCTATGTCAGAGCCGGCATTGTTTTCTCTAAGGCTCCATACTGTTCCCTATGTCAGAGCTGGCATCGTTCTCTCTAGGGCTCCATACTGTTCCCTATGTCAGAGCCGGCATCGTTCTCTCTAGGTCTCCATACTGTTACCTATGTCAGAGCCGGCGTCGTTCTCTCTCGGGCTCCATACTGTTCCCTATGTCAGAGCCGGCATCGTTCTCTCTAGGGCTCCATACTGTTACCTATGTCAGAGCCGGCATCTTTCTCTCTAGGGCTCCATACTGTTACCTATGTCAGAGCTGGCATCGTTCTCTCTCGGGCTCCATACTGTTCCCTATGTCAGAGCCGGCATCGTTCTCTCTCGGGCTCCATACTGTTCCCTATGTCAGAGCCGGCATCATTCTCTCTAGGTCTCCATACTGTTACCTATGTCAGAGCCAGCATCGTTCTCTCTAGGTCTCCATACTGTTACCTATGTCAGAGCCGGCATCGTTCTCTCTAGGTCTCCATACTGTCCCCTATGTCAGAGCCGGCATCGTTTTCTCTAGGTCTCCATACTGTTACCTATGTCAGAGCCAGCATCATTTCTCTAGGTCTCCATACTGTTACCTATGTCAGAGCCAGCATCGTTCTCTCTAGGTCTCCATACTGTTACCTATGTCAGAGCCGGCATCGTTCTCTCTAGGTCTCCATACTGTTACCTATGTCAGAGCCGGCATCGTTCTCTCTAGGTCTCCATACTGTTACCTATGTCAGAGCCAGCATCGTTTTCTCTAGGTCTCCATACTGTTACCTATGTCAGAGCCAGCATCGTTCTCTCTAGGTCTCCATACTGTTACCTATGTCAGAGCCGGCATCGTTCTCTCTAGGTCTCCATACTGTCCCCTATGTCAGAGCCGGCATCGTTTTCTCTAGGTCTCCATACTGTTACCTATGTCAGAGCCAGCATCGTTTTCTCTAGGTCTCCATACTGTTACCTATGTCAGAGCCAGCATCGTTCTCTCTAGGTCTCCATACTGTTACCTATGTCAGAGCCGGCATCGTTCTCTCTAGGTCTCCATACGGTTACCTATGTCAGAGCCAGCATCGTTCTCTCTAGGTCTCCATACTGTTACCTATGTCAGAGCCGGCATCGTTCTCTCTCGGGCTCCATACTGTTCCCTATGTCAGAGCCGGCATCATTCTCTCTAGGTCTCCATACTGTTACCTATGTCAGAGCCAGCATCGTTCTCTCTAGGTCTCCATACTGTTACCTATGTCAGAGCCGGCATCGTTCTCTCTAGGTCTCCATACTGTCCCCTATGTCAGAGCCGGCATCGTTTTCTCTAGGTCTCCATACTGTTACCTATGTCAGAGCCAGCATCATTTTCTCTAGGTCTCCATACTGTTACCTATGTCAGAGCCAGGTCTCTCCATACTGTTACCTATGTCAGAGCCGGCATCGTTCTCTCTGGAGTCTCCATACTGTTACCTACTGTCAGGCCTTGGCATCGTTCTCTCTAGGTCCTCCATACTGTTACCTATGTCCAGGCCGGCATCGTTCTCTCTGAGTCTCCATGCTGTTACCTGTCAGAGCCAGCATCGTTCTCTCTAGGTCTCCATACTGTTACCTATGTCAGGCCAGCATCGTTCTCTCTAGGTCTCCATACTGTCCCCTATGTCAGGAGCCCAGCATCGTTTTTCTCTAGGTCTCCCATACTGTTACCTATGTCAGAGCCAGCATCGTTTCTCAGGTCTCCATGCTGTACCTATGTCCAGAGCCGGCATCGTTCTCTCTAAGTCTCCATACTGTACCTATGTCAGAGCGGCATCGTTCTCTCTGGTCTCCATACTGTTACCTATGTCAGGCCAGCATCGTTCTCTCTAGGTCTCCATACTGTTACCTATGTCAGCATCGTTCTCTCAGTCTCCATGCTGTCCCTATGTCAGAGCCGGCATCGTTTTCTCTAGGTCTCCATACTGTTACCTATGTCCAGAGCCAGCATCGTTTTCTCTAGGTCTCCATACTGTTACCTATGTCCAGGTACATCGTTCTCTCTGGTCTCCATACTGCCCACCTATATCCCAGAGCCGGCATCGTTCTCTCTAGGTCTCCATGCTGTTCCCTGTGTCAGGCCGGCATCGTTCTCTCTAGGTTTCCATTTTGTTACCTATGTCAGCCAGCATCGTTTTCTCTAGGTCTCCCACACTGTTACCTATGTCAGAGCCAGCATCGTTCTCTCTAGGTCTCATACTGTACCTATGTCAGGCTTGACATCGTTCTCTCTGAGTCTCCATACTGTTACCTATGTCAGAGCCGGCATTGTTTTCTCTAAGGCTCCATACCGTTACCTATGTCAGAGCTGGCATCGTTCTCTCTAGGGCTCCATACTGTTACCTATGTCCAGAGCCGGCATTGTTTTCTCTCAGGCTCCATACTGTTCCCTATGTCAGAGCTGGCATCGTTTCTCTAGGGCTCCATGCTGTTCCCTATGTCAGAGCCGGCATCGTTCTCTCTAGGTCTCCATACTGTTACCTATGTCAGAGCCGGCGTCGTTCTCTCTCGGGCTCCATACTGTTCCTATGTCAGGCGACATCGTTTTCTCTAGGGCTCCATACTGTTACCTATGTCCCAGAGCCGGCATCTTTCTCTCTAGGTCTCCATACTGTTACCTATGTCAGAGCTGGCATCGTTCTCTCTCGGAGCTCCATACTGTTCCCTATGTCAGAGCCGACATCGTTCTCTCTCGGGCTCCATACTGTTCCCTATGTCAGAGCTGGCATCGTTTTCTCCCTCTCAGAGCATCATTCTCTCTAGGGTTCATGCTGTTCCCTATTCAGAGCCGGCATCGTTCTCTCTCGGGTCTCCATACTGTTACCTATGTCAGAGCGGCATCGTTCTCTCCCTAGGGTTACCTCCATGCAGGTCTCCATACTGTTACCTATGTCAGAGCTGGCATCGTTCTCTCTAGGGCTCCATACTGTTACCTATGTCAGAGCCGGCATCGTTCTCTCTTCTCTACTGTTACCTATGTCCAAGGAGCCAGCATCGTTCTCTCTAGGTCTCCATACTGTTACCTATGTCAGAGCCAGCATCGTTCTCTCTAGGGCTCCATGCTGTTACCTATGTCAGGGCTGGCATCGTTCTCTGAGTCCATACTGTTACCTATGTCAGAGCCGGCATCGTTCTCTCTGGAGTACCCATACTGTACCTGTCAGGAGCGCTCGTTCTCTCTAAGGCTCCATACTGTCCCCTATGTCAGAGCCGGCATCGTTCTCTCTAGGGCTCCATACTGTTCCCTATGTCAGAGCCGGCATCGTTCTCTCTAGGGCTCCATACTGTCCCCTATGTCAGAGCCGGCATCGTTCTCTCTAGGGCTCCATACTGTTCCCTATGTCAGAGCCGGCATCGTTCTCTCTAGGGCTCCATACTGTTCCCTATGTCAGAGCCGGCATCGTTCTCTCTAGGGCTCCATACTGTCCCCTATGTCAGAGCCGGCATCATTCTCTCTAGGGTTCCATACTGTTCCCTATGTCAGAGCCGGCATCGTTCTCTCTCGGGCTCCATACTGTTCCCTATGTCAGAGCCGGCATCGTTCTCTCTAGGGCTCCATACCGTTACCTATGTCAGAGCCGGCATCGTTCTCTCTAGGTCTCCATACTGTTACCTATGTCAGAGCCGGCATTGTTTTCTCTAAGGCTCCATACCGTTACCTATGTCAGAGCTGGCATCACGTTCTCTGGGGCTCCATACTGTACCTATGTCAGGCCGGCATTGTTTTCTCTAAGGCTCCCTTTGTTCCCCTATGTCCAGAGCTGGCATCTCGTTCTCTCTAGGGCTCCATACTGTTCCCTATGTCAGAGCCGGCATCGTTCTCTCTGAGTCTCCATCTGTTACCTATGTCAGAGCCGGCGTCGTTCTCTCTCGAACTCCATACTGTTCCCTATGTCCAGAGCCGATGTCCTCGTTCTCTCTGGGGCTCCATACTGTTGCACCTATGTCAGGCCATCTTTCTCTCTAGGGGCTCCATACTGTACCTATGTCAGAGCCGGCATCGTTCTCTCTCGGGCTCCATACTGTTCCCTATCTTCAGAGCCGGCATCGTTCTCTCTCGGGCTCCATACTGTTTCCCTATGTCCAGAGCTGGCATCGTTCTCTCTAGGGCTCCATACTGTCCCCTATGTCCAGGCTGACATCCCATTCTCTCTGGGTTCATACTGTTCCCTATGTCAGAGCCCGGCATCGTTCTCTCTCGGGCTCCACCCACCCTATGTCAGAGATGACATGCGTTCTCTCTAGGGCTCCATGCACCGTTACCTATGTCAGAGCTGGCATCGTTCTCTCTAGGGCTCCATACTGTTACCTATGTCAGAGCCGGCATCGTTCTCTCTAGGGCTCCATACTGTATTACCTATGTCAGAGCCGGCATTGTTTTTTTTCTGTTCCCTCAGAGCCGGCATCGTTCTCTCTAGGGCTCCATACTATGTCCCTATGTTCTCTCTGGGGCTCCATGCTGTTTCCCTATGTCCAGATCATCGTTCTCTCTAGGGCTCCATACTGTTCCCTATGTCAGAGCCGGCATTGTTCTCTCTAGGTCTCCATACTGTTCCCTATGTCAGCATCGTTCTCTCTAGGGCTCCATACTGTTTTGTGTCCTCCGGCATCGTTCTCTCTCGGGCTCCATACTGTCCCCTATGTCCAGGCCTGTCGTTCTCTCTAGGGGCTCCATGTCAGACTGTTTCCTATGTCCAGAGCGGCATCGTTCTCTCTAGGGCTCCATACTGTTCCCTATGTCAGAGCCGGCATACGTTCTCTCTAGGGCTCCATACTGTCCCCTATGTCAGAGCCGGCATCGTTC